>NW_028139260.1:0-22805 GCF_965202585.1 Thalia democratica
ACTACGTCATTAAATATACTTTTTAAAACTCCATTTGAGACAACTTTAAAAAGTTAAAAGTAGTTAGATAACAAACTAGTTAGTAAGTTTGTATGTTTTCGAGATTTATTTTATCATTAGTAAATAAGAAAGGTATTTTAAATTTCAAGTACAGGTTATCAGTATCTAAGTGAATAGAAAAAGTAGTTTTCACAACTGTTTCAACATATTATTAAAAAAATTAGCCTGAATAAGTTGTGGACGATAACTTTGCTATTTAATCTAAACTTTACAAATGTACTAAAGTGAAAGCCATGTTTTAAGTATAAATACTTGAAAATAAACCTCAAGTGCTATTATACGTATAGCTGTTTGTTTAAAAATTATAAAAATTTATCGGCTATACACTATTATCTAACTACTACAAAACAATCATTTTTTAAAGTTTTTATAAACTTATTTTATAAAGCTTTTCAGTAAAATACTTATATTTTTATTGAAAATATTTATTTGAAATTTTTAAACTTACTAGACAGAAAGTTAAAGCAACAAATCTTCCAGTATTCATCTTTTTTAACGTTTGTAATATTGTAGCACTAATTTTAGGTAAGTACTATTTTGAAACTGCAAAGTAAAAATATAAATAAGTATTTTATTGCTAAGTTTACAAACAATTGATTTTTCATCAAAATACAATCATTACTATTTACTAGTAGATAGGAAGTTACAAAGTTAAATTAATAATGAAATCATTTTATAAACTAATTATAATAATATTATATAATATTAACTTCTATATGTTTGTTAATGACATAAATATTTATTGTAAAATTCATTATGCAAATATTTTTTGCAATATTTTTATAACTTGGTTTATAATATATCTTCAATATATAGTGCTAATAGTTTAAAATAATGCAACATAGCTGTACATTTTTAAACAATGTTAAACACATATGAAAACTGTTTATATACAAGTTTGTGCTGTAATAGTTTCTGTTGATATCTCAAATTTTAAGAAGCTTTCTTTATGTTACACTAATAACTTAAAAATGAAAAAAGTAAAACACTACTAAAATTTTGTTCTGCTTTAATTGACACAAAAAAGAGTTAAAATGTAAAGTTTTTAAAGTTGTATCTAGTACAAAACTAGGTGTGTCAAAACTAAGCTTAAATAGTTGAACCGAATAAAAGTTTTCTTTATATAGCGTTAAAAGTCACAAGGTTTAAGTCAGTTGATTGTAATTAAGTACTTAGCATTTCACAACTTAAGTAGTTTAGAAGTAAACTATATCTTAATTACATTAAAAATATTTTAGTTTTTTATAAAAAACTAAATGTTCAAATAAAACAAGCATGTTGTTTAAAATCAATGGTATTTTTATGTATAAAATAATTTTTTGTCTACTTAAAATATAAAACAAAATTAGATATTAAACTTTTTTTCTGTAAAACTATAGACAGTCATAACGTAGTTTAGATTTCAATTTAACTAATTTTGCTTTTGATTTGTTCGTAGAACTTGAATGATAAAGTTGTTATCATAGAAAAATTTAGCCATAAATAAGTAATAAAAAAATATTCAAAAAATTAATAAGTATTAATTTATTAATAACTATGCGTTTGTAGTAGTTTTATGCATAACAGTAATATTTGCTTTATAGGAATCTGAAACAATTATTTATAAAAATTAGTGTCCAAAAATTTTTATTATAAGAACGATAAAACAGGTTATTGAGGTGTTTAAGATTTATCATTTTTTAAAATACCAAAAACCTTTAATAGAAGCTTAAAGAGTTTATTGTACTAAAAACAAAAAGAAAAAGTGTTATATAAAACTAGTTATAAACAATTTATTTAAAATTTAATCTGATTTTTGTGCACTTTAAAAGACATCATATTTTCACAAGTAGTACTACTTAATAAATTCATAAACATATTGATTTTTTAAGCACTTTTAAAATTTAACTATGGACAGTTAGAAAATAAAATAAAGTTACAAGTGTAATATAGTAATCTACTAACTATTTAAAAGTAATCAAAATTTAACAATTATGTTAAAAAAAAAAAAATTCTCGATAAAAATTGGGTTGCTAACAAACTTATTTTTAGTAACTTAAATTGTTTCGATACTTAATGCAAATATTAAGTAATGCTAATCACTTCCATAAACAATATTTAAGGTTTTAAACGTATTAAAATATTTTAAATGATCTTTTCCAAACAACTTTTTGTTAATGACATAACAACTTATATTTTTTTATTTGTAAAACATTTGTAAACTCATTTGACTTTGGTGTTTTGGATTATTATTTGAACAACACATTAAAATATGAGAAATAGATGGAAAGTAAAAAAAATATAAAGAAAAAACATATTTTTGTTATTTAAATTTTGAAATTTAGCAAGATTAATAAACATTAGGCAAACTCGTGTTAACAAGTTATATACTTCTTCCAACTAAAACTTGGTTGAACTTTTGTATTTGAAAAGAGAATATTTTAATTAATCAACCGATCTTTGACTTTAAATTAAAATATTTATAAAAATTTTTTTTTTAATTGTAAAAGCCAAACCACAACACAAATTGTTTAAATCTTTAAAACTGAGTATGTTTTGTTATGTATGTTACTTTAAAATTTTGCAACTATTGAAAGAAATATCAAACTATAGTAAAACAAACTTTAAGATTTTTATTTTATACATCATTACGCTAACTTTATTAATATTAACTATTTTAAGACTTAATAACTTGAAAACTTTGTAAGACTTAAATAAAAATAATCTAACTTTTTTTGTTATAATTTAACATAATTAGAAATACTACTTACTTGCTAAACCACAAAACTTTAATAATATTATTAACGATCGACTTAAAGTATAAAGTTGCAATGATAAAGAATTAAAAAGCTAAAAGTTTAATAAAATTGAAAATAAAGGCAAAATAGAAATTTTTTGAAATAATAAATCTCATTTGTGATATATTTACTTTAAAAATTCTTGAAAAACTTGTGTTATTATAGAAGACATTTAGGCACTTTAAAAAAGTTGTCTTTTCCACAAAACTTAGCCGTGTCCGGACTTTTTTGTTAAATAATTGGTTTATAGAATAACACAATAAATTTATGTAGTAGCAGGCTGCTTTTAAAACTATAATGGAGTTTGAATATGATCAGTTTTTTTATGTGTGGATAAATAATATAGAAAAAAACTATTTTAGTCTGTTTAGCAAAGTTTCAATATAGAAAAATGTTATATTATTTTCGAATCAATTATTTAATAACGTCTAACAGAAAAAAAAAAATTTTTACAAACAATTGAAACCCCTGGTTGCAAATGCATGTTGCTATTTCATTGCACTTTCACCGAAAAAGTTTTCGATATTCCGTTTAAACTCATTTATACATTTACAGGTTCGCGCTTTGGTGCCGAGTTGCTGAATTGACCGTTTTTTATGCAAACTAGTAAAATTGAATAGCTACATTTTTTTAGTACTAAATAGTTATTACCAGTTGGAAAGAAGCTCAACTGTTAAATACAATGTTACAATGTTTTTTTTTTTGGTCTATACCCGCAGTGAAATTTTTTTTCAAAAAAAAAAAAAAAAATTGTAGTCGTTGTAATTTTTAAGCATTAATCACATATATGTCTACAGATATTTATAAGGTATACAGGTATTTTGCATTGTAATTTTTGATAATATTCTTGATAGTTTACGGTAAAAAACTTTGTACTTTGCAGAAATGTTTCCAAATTTTACGTCAATTTATATTTTTAGCCTTTAAAAAACTTTTTTTAAATAGCGTTTTTTTAATTGTGTTTCATTTCTTATTTAATCTGACCTTAAAAAGAATAATAGTAAGCTTTAAGTTAAAATTTTAGAGTGTTTTAAATAAGGTTTTAAGTAATTTCTAAGTTCAAAAATGTATAATAGTTACATAAAATTCTAAAACTCAGTCAAAATGTACATATGTTTATACAAAAGCATAGAATAATAAAGCTTCTATAATAAAGATATTAGTGTATATACTTGGTAAAACATGTTATTTTATAATTAAGATTAGTTAACAAAATCTGCCATTTAGTAACCACTAAAAATTTTAAGCATTTTATGATAAAAGACGAACATTTCAAAAATAAACTATTTAACTTTCTAAGATCAATTATAATTCCAAGTACTTTAAAAATATTAAAAAAAATTAATTCGTGTTACACTTGATTGCACTTATTTATTACGCCAAACATCGTTTTATACAAGTTAATTACAGAAATAAACAAAGCATATTTTTAGTATTTTAAAGCTGTTTTTGTTTATTGATTAAATGATAAAAACAAGTATAAAAACTTGTTTTAGTTACGAAAAGTATGTACAGTTTATAAGTTTTACAGACATAAAAAAAAATCAAAATGGAACGCGATGCTTTGGTTTTCTACCCATGAGTCTTATACGAAGTTCAACGTTGATAAAGATGTAGTAAACGATATTTCTGAATGTATAAAACTTTGTAGAATTTTGACAAAAGACGATGTTTATATACTGGATGTTTTTTTACTTCTGATTCTCTTCTTATATAGATTTATTTTTCTTCAACATTATTATCTTATATTTTTTCTTATACAAGCTCTTTATCGCTGCTAGCGTTTCTACCATTAAAAAGTGTGTTTTGTTGATGACGTGAAAACTAAAATTTATTTATATATCGAATGCTTAACTCAAATGTTAATTTAAAACCCATCTGTTTTGAAAGTAGAATAACGTTTTAACAATGATAACTATTCATATGTTATAAAGTTTTGTAACACTTTATTTTTCATTATTAAGTTTTTGTTCAAGTTAAATTACTAATAAAACAAAAATTACCGTTTTAGCGCAAAGTACTGATAACATTAGACGTAAAAATATTTCGGCTTATTACATTTTTATTTTCTTTAAAGAGTTTGTAACCTTTAATTAGAGTATTAACACGTTTGCTTTTAGTGTTATTTATCTCCTTTTATAAGTTAATTTAAAGTTATATATTGTTTAGTTCTTATGTTACTAAACATGATTTATAGTACTTTTTTAAGCATAAAATTCAGTTAATTTTCGTTTAGTTTTCTTTTCTTTCATTTCGGTTATTTGATAGTTTTATTGCTATGGAATAAAAATGTTTAAATGATAAAAAAAATATGTGTATTAGATCATAAGTAATTTTCTAAGCATGTTGTTTACGACTAGAAAAACCGAAAGGTTCCTTTGTACACCAGGTCCTTTGACAAAATTTTTTGAGCGCTTTTTTATATCGTTCAATATAAAATATAAATTAAAAATTTACTTCATACAAGCTAAAAACAATTATTTCATCCCTTTTTCGAAACAATTAGTTTTTAATAAGTCTACTTGATAGACTAAATTATACAGTATGTATTTGGGAAACAAGTATTATTATTTTTTAGTTATAAAAGTAAAACAGGCTAAATATTATAATAGTTTTTAAGTTATTTTATAGTTTGATATATTTTAGTTTGTTGTAAAATAATGAAACGTTATTCAGAAAACTTTAAATTTCTCGTCAAAATGTAAGTAATAAAAAGCCTTGGTAAAACTTACTTATAGTAATAAATAGTTTAATGTAGATTTTCATTGATATTCCAACTAAGCTTACAAATGAATATTTCAATATTAGCTTATTTTAAAAAAATAGATAAATTATTTTTAATTCTTAAATTGCTGTCATTCTATAAATGATTCAAAGTTTTATTTTTAGATATAAGCTTGTTTATGTTTAAAAAGTTGTTACTAATATAGACTTTCAAAAATATTTTTTGCTATTGAATGAATAGTCACATATTTAATTGATATTCTAATTCCAGCTCCTACTAGCTACTTTTTTTAAAGGTTCGTAAAAGTTTTGAGTTAAAATACTTACAAAGCATGTTTTATTAAGCTATACTAGTTCAGTAAACTTCTAGAGTATTTTTTTACTACTTTTACAATTGAGGTATTGAGTTTATTTAAAGAAGACTGCTTTAAATTTGTAAAATAAAACTGTTAACTGTAAAATCTAAGAATTGTATTTGATATAATTTTAGTAAACTAACAGGTAGTATTTTGATTTAAAATTTATATCATTGAATTAACAACTTTTTTTTGTAAAACTTATTGCTTTAGGTATACAAGAATAAATTTTGCTTTAAATTTATATTTAAGTCAAACTTGTAATCAAGGTCTTTATATTCTATTTGCTCATAAAATATATTCATAAATAGGTTTTACAGTAGAAGTTTACTAAACAAAATGGTTGCTAAAAAGCAAATCAGGCATTAGTTATAAGTAAAAAGCTTAAAGAATACTTTAAACTAAATGAATTGAACAAAACATTTTATTTTAGGGTTGTTTTCTTTTGACTTGCTTGCATCTTTAAAGCTTGTTTTGAATTAGATAAATACAACGTTTAAAAATACTTAAAAATTCTTGGTTTTTTCAGTTTTCTTTCTTTTTGACTTGATATTTATACAATGGAAGTTTGTTTCGGAGTCACTCCAATGGAGACTTTTCCTATTTTCAATCCAAACGAAGAATATTTTGAAGAGATGCTGGAAATCTTTCGCCAGATGAGGATAACTGAAGACAAACAAATGGAGGTCAGTGAATCTCCTAATGAGAAGAATTCAACCGGTACTTTGCTGAACAGGAAAGTTTATATCAAAGTGACGGCATCAGCTAGAAAAAGGTTGAGTGAATTTTCCCGTCTCACTACGTGCAAAAAATAAAAAAAGGATCCTGCGAACGACATGTTTCAAAATGTACAAAAAAAGTGGTTAGTTTTGCGCCGAGGAAAAATGTCGTGCGAAAATTGAAGATGTAAGACAAATGACATTTAAATACATATCTTTAAGTTTTTTTGTGCATTATGTTTCGTTTATACGTTCGTACTTTGTTTTCTTATTTTCAGGTTTTCGGTTCAGTGGCAACTTTGTTTAATAATTAACTATTAGCTATTACTACAGTTTTGACAACTTTTCGTATTGAATATTTTACTTTAAAAACCATTTTACTTTTTTTTTAATAAATGATAAAATGTAAGCGCATTATCTTATAAAGTTTTAAACTTCAACATATATAAGGTAAATAAAACCAGTAACTATAAAAGAATATCAGCGCTTAGAGTAAAACTCTAGAATTTTTCAACTACAAAATAACATTTTTGAATATGTTTTTATAACTTTAAGCTTAATTACATATAAACGGCATAGTCTTCAATTGCTGCACTCTTTTTTTAGATCTAAACTTGAACATAACTTCATTTTGTTATTGTTGTAACAAATAAGGCTTATATGCATTATGCAAACAATTTAGAATCGTTTTAAAAATATGTACTAGTCAAACTTGCACTACTAACACCAATATATTATTTCAATGTAGCGATTTGTAGTATTCTAAATAACAAGTCTCCGCAATTATTAACTTTATCGTGATCACTTTTCA
Organism: Thalia democratica; assembly: GCF_965202585.1. Taxonomy (NCBI): domain Eukaryota; kingdom Metazoa; phylum Chordata; class Thaliacea; order Salpida; family Salpidae; genus Thalia; species Thalia democratica. The sequence goes on from NW_028139260.1 coordinate 7,448, forward strand.
ATGTTACATGTATACTATGTATTGAACTATGTTATATGTAAGTTTAAAGAACTGTTTTTTGTATTGAGAAGTTAAAAAATTTAAACCGAGGAATAAAATTATTTTTAAATTGTAGAAAAGGTTGAGAACGAAATCGATAATTAGCATAAGTATGTTACAGCGAAAATTTAACATTTTCCAAAACTATTTCAGCTGTATGAAAGTACTTTTGTGTAAAAAATCACTTATGAATAAAAAATGATTTAATTTGACAAGTTTTTTTTACTTACTTTGGCTAAATCCTAAAAATGTTCTAATGTTTTATTTATATGTTTTAAAACTAAAATTCATTATATTATGAATCGTACTTTTATCAAACAATTGTTTTAAAATCTATAAAAACATAGTATTTATAGATTATATATATTGTACTTGTTTAAAAATATGTACATTTACTACTTTATAAAAAAATAGTCGTATTGTTTAATTAACTATGATAATTATTTTATACATAATGCACAACAAATAAGTAAAAACTTATTAATATACCAACATTTATCTGCCTTGGTAACAATTTGTCATTAAGTTTTTCTTCAACCAGCAGAATAAGCAAAATTTAGAAAAAAAAATAACAAAGTAGTAATTTTTTTGGTTTTAGACATAAAACAAAAATTTTGTAAAATCTTTTTAGTATATTAAAACTGCAATAATGTTTTATTAAAACTAAAATTTTGCTATTAGTAAGCTTCTAACATCAGATTTTCAAGACTTCCAAAGTACTTTATAAATTCTTTTTTTCTTTTAAAGATTTTTATAGAGTAAGGTGTTGCAATTAGTTTTAAAATTACTAACTAAAATGTTTAATTTATTTATAATCTTGTATAATTAAACCCGTTTCAATATACAAAACTCTTTTATAAAATTATAATAATTACTTTTTAATACTGTTGTCAAACAGATTTATTTGAGCTTTGACGAAAGTATCAAACGTTTTAATAATTCTCAGGACGATAGCTCTTTGTTTCCTCATTAAAAATAAACAATCTTATATTTTCACTTTAATTAATAATAATTATATTTTTCATGCTCAAATAGATAATGATTTTTTTTTTTACAGAAGTACTAACAAATTTATGTTCCATAAGATATATTGAGGTTCAGAAAAAAATTGAGTAAAAATAATAAAATGTACGGGAGATTTAAAAATCACACGAGATATTCTAAAGTTGTGAGGTTTATAAATAGAGCAATAACTAAACTACCGCTGCAACCCGCATTAACATTTTTATTATTTTGATTGGCGACCACCAAATATCTGCTGACCCTTTATAAGATGATATAACATAATACTTAATTTTATATTTCTAAAATTAACTCAAAAGTGTACATTATATAATTAAGTTTTATTTTCTTTGTTGTATTATGTAATTAACGAGAGATTTATGTATTCTTTTTATCTTATCAGGAAACAAAGAAAATTTCTGTCGTAACACAAAAAATAATAGTTTTATAATTTTTCTTTGTTTAAGAGTCTTTCCGAAGTTTAAGCTAATAATTATTAGCTTCAGAGTAAAACAAAAACAATAAGTCTTTCGTAAGTTTAGTTGTGTTTTTGTTTAAAGCGTTTTGTATTTTTTGATTGTCTAAAAAGTATATAAATAAAACTGAAATGTATTTAATGTTTATTAATGTTCAAATGTTAGATAGTTTATATTCAATAATAAAAAACTACATTTATAATTACGTTTTAAGTTTACATTTTAGATTTATTCCACAACGAGGTGTTATGTCACTTATTAATTTTGGCGAAGATTATCAAAACTACGAGCTAATTGTAATTAAAAAGAATTAAGTTCAATTTTAACGAATATAGTAAAAAAAAAAACATTTTTGTTATCAAATTTAAATATTTCTTATAAGTTCAATAAAACAAAAAATCTAAATCTAACACTAAAAACATCTTTAAATTTAAAAAACCTGAAAAGCAATTTAAAAGTTTTAGAGATCTAATATCCAAAAATTTAAATCGACAAAATTTTAATTTCGATCTAAAAAATAGTTGCAGTTTTAATATAATACTATGATGCTTAAAAGCGACAATTCTTCTGCTTTGTTTTTTATTGGCTCAATTGTGGTAATTCTTTTGGCTGTACAGAAGTACGAAGTTGAAGCTAAAAGGTTTGCTAAAACATTTACATATATTATCATTTTTCACAAAACTTTTATTTTAAATTTTATATACTAGGCAAAGTTTAAATGTCTGGTCAAATCTTTACCAATAAACCATTTAGAAATTAAAATGAATTGTATAATGTTAGTTTATATATTTTTAAATGAAAGTTGAAAGTTGTAAAAAGTATGACAAACATCGTCTTTATATATTTACGAAAAATTTACAACTCTATCAAATTAGTTAAGAGAGCTGTATTTTATAGAGATTTTTTAGTTATTAAAGATATCTAAACAGTTCAAACGCTTTCAGAATAACATTGAGAGACATAAGTGTTGATCAATTACGCAACATGAATTGTAAGGGAAGGATTTTATAATTTTGCAAAAAAATTGGATCATACTGTCACACAGATATATTAACTCATCGCAGAAAAAGAGATACTGGTAATTTTTTTGTTATATTTAAAAATAATTCAAATATTATGTTTACTTTAAGGGTTCAAGACTTTTAAAAAGTAGTTGTATATATTGTATATTGAACGATAAAAGCACTCAAAAAATTTGGTCTAAAAAAATTTGTTGACGAAAAAAACCTTTCGGTAATCGATTCGTACAACACATTTTCTTAAGTTTTTACGAGCTATAAAAAATTAAAATCTATCCATGTAACATTTTTTACTTTGAATAGTAAAACAATCTATAAAATGAAAAAAAGAAAAGTATTTTTGTTTAACAAAACGTTTTAAAACTTGATAGTAAAAATTAAAAGTGTAAAACTTTTCGTCAACTAAAAAGTGTAAGACTTTTCGTCAACTAAAAAATAAATTGCAACGTAACAATAAAAAAGGTTTAAAAAATATATTTCATAACAAATTTAAAAAATAATATAACCCCTTTATTACTTTATAACTATTTAATAACGATGTAATATTTTAGTCGACGAGGAGAAAAACAGCAATTGCAAAATATGCACAGAAATTTGTTACAACAAAAGTCATTAGACTAAAAATAAGTTTAAAATAATGTTTGTAAAAACTAAAGCATCAAATTTAAAAGAAAAACTTAATGCCTAATTTGTATATATTCTAATAAAATTTTATAAATTTTTATTTCTTTGTTTAAAAAAGGTAAACAGCTTTTGTTTTGTTTATCGGTAACTCTTCTGTACTTTTAGATCTAAGTAGAAGTGATTTTTTTGTCAAAAAAACTGTAAATGTTAATCATTTGTTTCAAACAACAGTTGTTTCTTTATGTTCATGTTGTGCTTATACGTCAAATAACTTGCAGTTATATTAAACTACTTTTCAGTTTTTTAAGTTTCTTGAAAGTATATAATTTACTATTTAGCTGTAAATATAATGTTTTATTAAACAATATCTGTATTGTAAAGTAATAAATAGTTAAAATGTTTTGTTATTATAAAATTTGATTTTCGCCTTATAAAAATGAGGCTTAAATAAGATTAATATTCTGTCTAAAAATATTTTGTAGTAAGACAAAAACATCTCACATCTCATAAAAATAAGCGCACTAACTAGATAACGAAAGGATAATGACAAAAATATCAAACAACTTTTAACTAAATTCTTTTTATTTATAAATGATGATTATAAAATGATGCTCTATAACTTAATTCTTCTTTTTAAATCGAATAAAAAATCGTTTCTAATATAAAAATTGCGATTTAAACATAAAACAGGTTAGCAAAGAATTTCTATGCATAGTGATAATTTAATAAATTGTTCCATACTTTAGCTAACTTCCAATTAGTTTTTAATTTTGTCTGTAACAAAAGACCATTTTTTAGATTAAAACAAGTTAAAGCCAATTTGGTATCTCTTTTCAAAGTTAATAACTTTTGTAACTAATGTAAAACAGTTTATTTGAGAGACAACAGTAGGATAAAGAGTATTCAAGTATAAGTTTTATACTATAACATATATTTATAAGAACTAATGGACTTTATTTATGATGTAACTAACTTATAAATATATTTTTAAATATCTGTTGTTTAAATTTCAAGAACTACAATTTATTTGATGCAAAATAATGACCTACTTTGCTTAAAAATACATTTACGTTTTACTAACTTTTAAAAATTTAAGGCAACTGATGAAATGAGTTCTAACTACAACTTCGTTTTAGTATTATATACATGTATAAAAGCTTTAACTTAATACTTGCTAATAACTTTACTAAATTAAATATTAAAAACATTTAAAATGAAAGTTTAAGTTTTTTTTGTATATTTAATGCAATTATTCAACATTTTATTCAATAAATATCTTTTTTTTTTCACACAATCATAGTAGCTACATGATAAACTCTATATATACAAAACTAATTATATTTACACATTTACAAGTCTTATACTGGTTTTGAACCTGAAATATATAATATTATTATTTTAGTGTTTTTCAAAAATATGTTTTTAACAATCAGTTAATTTTTTTTTATACAAAAAAGATAAATTTTAAATTGATAATACAAACAGAACAAACTAGTATATCTCTCCAAATTACTCAATGTAGTATAAAGGTAGTTCATATTGTGTGACTTATTTAAAAGGTTTTGGTTATTATAATGTAGTTTAAAATTAAATGAACAACTTTTAGTGAATAATAAAATTTGATACTTAAAAGACTAGAAAAGTCAAGATTGTAAGATGATAAAAAATCTATTTGAACATGTTTTTTTTTAAATAAAAATATAGTTTAATTAAAATGTTATTGAATAAAAGTGATGCGTTTTAGTCTTAATAAACTGTTCTACATATCTTTGGAGTATAGTACTTGTAAGCTTAATATAACTAATAGTGTTAAAAAGTTGGGATTTAAGTACTAAGATTGCAGTTTAATTAAAACATTTTTTTTTATTAAAATTTGTTAAAAACAAATAAATAAATAATACATAAAATAGTTTGTAAAATATATTCCTAAAAAATTCATTGACAACTGTAAAGCTATGCTGCTTTAAAAGTTAACATAAAAATTGAAGTCTGCAGTTATATATCATTTTACTTTAAAAAGCTTTTTCTTGTTTGTGTAAGTTTACAACTACTAAGTAAACACAAATATTGACATATGTTAACTGTTTAAATTAGTTTTCAAAATGTCAATACCAACTACTATCACATAAAAATATAAGTATTTAAATTGGATTAAAAATTATTGAGTTAATTTTAGAGAATTTATTCATAATAAAGTTTTGAAGAATGACAATTTATTCGTGTAAGTACAAGTTATATAACAAAACACTTCTGAAAACAAAAGCATTTAACTTAATTAACATATTTTCTTTGCACAATTTGTACACGTCAACTTTAACTAGTAGAAATAATGTAATTTAAATTAATAGGTTTGTCACTCACAGCTTTATTACAAAGTAGAATAGAGAAACTTACTTCTAATGTCAGACGAGTTCATGAGTTATGTATTTGTAAGTTTACACGATCAATACCTTGAAAATAATAATTTTCTTATATTTTCTTAAGTTAGTTTCAAAAATGTGAATACTAACTACTTTCGCATAAAAATATAAGTATTTGATTTTGATTACAAATTATTGAGTTACTTTTAAAGAATTTATTCATAATAAAGTTTCAAAACATGACAACTTATTTAGTTAGTAAAAATTATATAAGAAAATACTTCTTAAAACATATACTTTAATTTTGTTTAACGTGTTTTCGTTACACAATCTGCATACATCAACTTAAACTAGTAGAAATAATATAAATAAAAGTTGTAAGTTCATTATTCACAACATTATTACAAAATAGTAAAGAGAAAAACGTGTTGCTGATGTCAGACAAGTTCAAAAGTTATGTATTAATAAATTTACATAATCAATTCCTTGAACTTTTAAATAGTTTCTACATTTTCATGTACATATAAATAAAAGGGCGTTCAATGATATGTAGTGATTTTGTTTTACTTAAGTTTGAACAAATAGCAAAAAAAGTTACTATAAACATTTTAAACACTTTAAAAAAATTATTCATGTCAAACTTCATATCATAGTTTTATAGTTTTATTAAGTTGTTAAGTAAAAACTTTTAAATTTCATATATTTTTAACTTGAATTAATAGTTAATAAACTTGAATAGATATCTAATGAATTTATAATTGGTTTAATAAAACATTTTTCAAAAAAAGAAAAAAACAATTATTTAATGCTAAGTTTACTTAACATGAATAAACATATATAATATAACATGAAGCGGAAAAGGCTTATTTGTCTTCAGTGTTTAAAAATAACTCTATAACAGAAACATAGCTTTATTAGTTAGTTGAACTAAAGTTTAAACTTTTTTTCTACAATATATATAAATAATGCACTAACGTTTTAAACTATAGGTTATACTCTATTAGAAAAAAAAAACTGCACTTGATAATTTCAAAGCCTTTACTATGAATATTTTTTTTTGAATTTACTGATAAATCTAATTGTTATGTTTCTCTAAATCAACATTGAACTAGCTTTAACAGTTGCTATAATTTTCCCATAGTAAAACTTATAATGTTTTTTTTGGTTACAAATAAAAACGCCAAGAATTATTTAAGTTTTAATTTACTTGAATAAAAGTAAAAATACATAGATACTCAAGCTTTCAAAATGCATAGAAGTAATTAATATTGTGGTGAAAAAAAAGTTACTAGAAATTTAAACAAAATTTAAATATAAATGTGAAATATTAGTTTTTCTTAAACATAAGTAAATTTATATCTTCCAATCAAAAGAAATACGCTTTATTAAGCATATGGCTCATAAACTATTTTGCACAAGTATCGATTTTATTTTTAACTAATAGGCTAAGCTCGAAGTAATAGTTTAAGTCATTATAAATTTAATTAGTTGATTCATTAAAAATTCAACGTAGTGGACTTGCTAATATATTACATACTTGATAAATTATGTATTAAATTTTGTTTATTTTTGTTTAATTTTTTCTCTATCCTATTATTCGCTAAGATTTTTTTCGGATTATTAAAATTATAGCAGTAAAAATTATTGATAAAGTTGATTTAATTAAAAAAAGATTGTTTCCAAATCTTTAGTTTAAGACACAAAAAAATCTTAATATGTATTAATAAAGATCATATTGCATTTAAAGTATTTTTTGCTTCCATTAAAAAGTTTTTAAGAATAGTTTGCTATTCAAACACATTTAGAACTAGAACTAAGGCTTACACTTAAAAATTATAAACTTTAAAAGAATTCAACAAAACAAGGTAACTAAAACATTGGTGTAGAAAAAAGCTTAACAATATTTGATTTGATTTGATTAAATTCTACTGTTATTTAGCTTATTTAATATGTTTTGGCAGCTTAATGTGGTGATAACTTCGATTATTTCATACAAAACATTAATTAGTTTAGCTACGCTTTTAGCTATTTAAAAAAAAAAAGTTTTGTAACTTTTACAATAAATCTAAACAACACAAAGTAAAAATATTAAAAAAATAATAATCATAACGTGAGTTATAAATTATCAGTGCATTCTAGAAAAACATGACTTTTTTTTAAACCAATTGTTTTAAATACTAAAAGTGCTGTAAATATCACTATAAGTATTATACTTGTTCAAACTTAAACATTAACCTATATGACTTTCTTACTTAAGAGTTTACTGTAATTACTGATCCGACATATGACAGCTTTGCTTTTGTAACATGAATTAGGGCAAGTACGTAAAACTTTAATTTAATTATTTTAACATTTTGCTCAATGCTGCTCGATATAATTTAAATTTTTAGATAAACAAAGCTTACTTCAAAATTTTTATTAGCTGTTATTTATTTAAAAAAAGTAACAAGTTATTGCAATTGAACTTTTCAAATCTAGCAAGGTATACAACAATAACTTTTTATAAATTAATTTTCAAAAAGTATATTTTATAAAGATTTACTTTTTAAATTGAACGAAATCTAAAAACATTGTTTAAGGCAACAGTTTAGTTAAAATGAGGTAATACCAGCTTCAATATCATTAAAAATTGTTTAATAAATAAATTAAATGTTTAATTAAACTCTGTTTGACCTATTTAAATTTGAAACAAATGAATATAGATAGACCTGGATGAAAAGTTGACACAAATTCATTTTTCAAAGTATATACTAAACATAAAACTTAAATAATTATAATCCATTTGTAAAAAAAATATTTTCTTAAACTAGATAAAAGTTTGCAGTTAATCTTTAGAATTTAGAATATTGAAATGCATAATTTAAACTAGTTTACTTTAGAATTTTTTTTATCAATTCATAATTTTATAATAAATATAAAATAAGGATTGATTTTTTTCTTTAAATATTCAACATGTACTTAACAACTAAAAAGCTTTTAATATTAAAGTATTTAAAATTAAAAGATATTTGAAACTAAATGAAAAAATATCTAATTTAAGAAATTACGCAAGTCCTGACAGCCTTTGCTGCTTCTGACGCCTCTAGTGACAGTGATCGGGAGGTTTCCATGGCAAGCAGCCTCCTGAAAAGTTGGTCCACATTGTAATTGTCTCTGGCCGACGTCTCAATGAAGCCGCAACCCCATCTTGTGGACGTCTCCTGTCCCTCTTCAGGTGTCACTTCCCTGAGATTTAGGCCTGGTTCGTCACCTACCAGGTCTGTTTTGTTGCCTACCAGGTAGATTGGTATGTTGGTCAGTGTGCCTCGTTCTTTCAACATCTGTTATATCAGAACAAATACTGTTATTAATGATAAATTTTTTTTGAGATGTTAATCCTTAACGTTATATATTTTAAACATTTCTATAAACTTAACTTAAAGATATTAACTTACACTGATAGTTAAAATGTAAACAACTAATGATGTCTGCTAAAACTAGTTTTGAAAACTCGAAAATTTTAAAACCTGACTGTATATGAAGTTAATTGTTTCAAAGGATTTTCTGCTGGCAACTGAATATACAAGTAGAAATGCGTTGCCTTTGGTAATTGAAAGACTTCTCATTGCAGGAAAATTGTGTGTTCCGCTTGTATCAGTTATTAGCAGAGTGCAAACATTTCTGCCACAACTGATCACCTGTTAGGTAAACGTGATGACGTCATAATAAAAAATTACGTATGTAAATTAACACCTAAATTCTTTATGTGACTGTAACCGTCTTAGTTCTAAAAAGTTACATTAAGTAATTTATTTTAATCATGTTATGACTATCATATGATGTGATGTTGTTGATTTATTAACTAAGTCATTTATTAATAGTTCGTACTTGTTCATCTTGCTACGATGTATATAATTTTATAATAGTTATAATTAAAACTTTCATTTATTTTTTAATTTAACGCTCAAAATTAATTGCAAGTTTATCAATAAAAAAATAATACAACACCATAATTATTAAATTTTGAAGTTATCGTAAAAAATTTCATCGGTAGTTGTGTTTTAAAAATCAACTTATTAGGTAGAAATTATAAAATTAAATATATTTTCATTACAAAATTTAGTGAACTTATAATAGATATACAAATTACATTAAAATATTCAAATAATTGAATTAAAATTTTTAATTACTTGACAACCTTGACTTTTTATTTAAAATATGGATTTTAATATAAGATATATTATAAATGTCAAAAAATTGATCTTCTTATTTTTCAATGTATATTTTTAATCTACTTTATCTACTAAAATTTATGTAATAAACTTAGTTTAATTGAAACTATTTGGTCTTAAGTATAACATATTCATTTAAAAACACTTTGTTTCGAGTATAACATTAAGGTATATAAAAAAGTTGTTCATCACTTCTTGGTAAAATTTATACTGTTAAAAAGATTGATGAAATTTTATTGACATCTATAAATAAATATTGTATTACGTTCTTTTAAAGAAAATAAAATGAGAATTTTTCGTTAATCTGTTTAATGCTAAGCAACATAAATTTTAAGTACATAAACATAAAAATTATTTTTTTTTGTTAAATTATTACTTACAACTTAATTAACACAAAGTTGTTTATAAATTTTAAGAATATAATAACTAAAATTAACAAAAAAAGAATACTAACTTACTTTCTTGTATAATTTTAGGAAAATTCAAACAAATTTCTTAAATAATAATTTAATTTTTTTAAATCTCGTAAATTTTTTATCTTTCTATTGAGTATTAAAATAGACAACGCTAAATTAAGTTCAAAAAAAAAGTAAAACGTTAAAGAGTTTGAACTTGATTAATGTTATTTATTTTTTCACTTCTGACAGCAAATCGAACTCAGCCGACAAATTCATTGAGTGGGAATTAATTATTTCAATTTGTCGACCGCAAGCTTATTAGCAAACCTTTTTGTGGTTTGATATTACAGTATTGCATTTATTATAAAATGTAGTTTTTACAATTTCTTTTCGATCTGTTGAACATAATTCTATAACAGGCTGTACAAAAATTATTTTACCTATTATTAACAAATAGTTATTTTTAAGACGTTTTAAAAACACAAATATATATTATTATAAATAATATATAAATTTTATGTTTTGTTATGTTGTTTAAATTATCTGAAATTTTCATTTAGAAAATATTCAAAAAATTTTGTTAAGGTAAAACTATAAAGTAATTTCCGTTTAGATTATATATCTAAAGTCTGTTCACTATAATAAAACCACTGAATAAACTTTTAATTTTTTTCTAAATGTTGTAAACAAACAACTACAAGAACTTTTTGCGCAAACGTTGATAGTTTCGAGTTCAAACAACATTTAACAACTTTATTTGATATTTGATATTTTACATACAGAACTTAGTGCTTGTTTTTAAAGTTCATGCAAACCTAACTTGCACACTGAACAGTTGAAAACTACCCATAAAGTCAGTAAACAAGTTAAATTTTACTCATACCCACTTAAATTTGTAAACAAAATTAAGAGTTAATGGCAATTAGTTGTTTCAGAAAGTAGATATTTTTCTATATTAAGTATTTTAATCTCTTTAGCTTTATCTACAAGCCATAGATAAAATACGGAACTACAAAAAAAATTTAAGTTCAGTAGTTATAACAAATATATTTTCAAAACACGCGTATCTTCGATTGTTTCAATGTAATTTTAAAATTAATTAACTTAGTAAACAAAGTCAAGAATGCATAGCAATTATTTTTTTAGAAAATACACTTTTTGGTCAAATTTGACGGCAAAAACAATATGTAAGCGTTAAGTTAAATTTAAAAACAAAAAATATTATAAAACTTAAATTTAGTTGCTTTAAGGAACGTGTCTGTCAGAACTCACATGTGTGTACGTGTCTTCGATTGTTTTGACGTAACTCTCCCTGAAAGTATTTCTGAGGAACCGCCACACGAGGGCGCTCTTTCCGACTCCCCCGTCCCCGAAGAGCACGACTCTGTATTCTGAAGTTTCTACCTGGTGTGTTGATAATTTCCTTTCTTTTGATTGTTCTAATGTTGATGTCTTCTTGTTGAGTTTCTGTATGAAAAATAAGTTATAAAGTACTTTGTTATAGAAATTTATTTTAACTAACTTTTTGTTAAGGTTTTGTCGAGAGAAAAAATGGTGATGTTTTTTTATTAACTCAGTTCAATTACAAAACCAATAGTATAAGTTAACTTTAAGAAGTTGTCATTACTAAAGTTTGATTTAATAAAAAATTTGTTAAAGCTCTATTTTTTTTAAACTTAAATGTATTTACAAAAATAGATTTGTAAATTTTTTTATGTGCTTTTTAGATTTTTTATAAAGAAACTTATAATAAGAATAGTCATGCACACTGTTTAAATAGATTATCAAGAAATAAATATTCTTATTTTTAATTTGTAATTGTAATTTTCCTTCTAAGTTTTTTTAACATTAGTTTGAGAAAGTTTTGTTATTGCAAGAAGAATGCTCTTAAAGACTCAAAAAAAGTAAACTAAAAAAAAAGTACAAAAAGTTATAAAACAATACAGCTTAACACTTATGTATGTTACTATAAAATGTTAAATAAGTAATTAAAATTTTAGAAAATACAAGCTCATCAACTAAACAGTTTACAAAAAAAACTTAATTGACTAAAGAAGTTAAGTTAAAACTACAACACAAAGCTGATATGATCTTCTAATATACAAAACATGCTAACATATAAACATCAAATATACACCTTATCAAAAATGCAACCATCGGGCAGGGATTGTCTTCTACTTACGAAAGATGGAATCCTGTTCAGCAGTTCTTTCCTAAAACTTTTTGGTCTTTTTATCGGATAACTGTCCTCAATATTTTTCTTGACTGTTTTCAACATTTAGGTACGTTTTAGTTAGTTTCTTAGTTTAACTGAAATAAAATAGTTTCAAATGAGTTTTTATTTCGTCGACTACTTTAGTGTTTTATGTTAACATCAAATATAAATTAAAGTCCGCATTGTTTACCGGGCTAGCAGATTACAGTAAAGAAAAACACTAAAAGCTATAAATACTACAACATATAAGTTGTTACAGCTTTATACAAAATTTGTCAGGTAATTTGTACAAAAACATTAGTTTTGCTTAAATAGTATTTTTAGTACACAAATTCAGAGATAATAAAAAAATCCAGTGATTTAAAATATTATGCTTATCTATAAATTCAATTTTTATTACATAGTATAGGAAATAAAAAATATGTAACACAGCGAAAATCTTGGCAATTTTAGAATAAAAGGCATTTTTACTTGTGTTTTGTAGGATAACACAAAAGATAACAAATTTAATCTGATTACAAGGTCTTTTGTGAATGTTTTACTAAACTTTTTGTCATGCTTTACGTTGAATAAATTTGGAATTGTTTAATCTAATTAGTTTCAACCTACAACTTTTCTTGCTGCTTACCTTTAAGACAAGTTTTATTATTTAATTAAAAAATAAAAACTCAATTTAACCCTAAGTTTATAATTTTACTTTCGTTGAAAAAGATGATTTCGATGTAAGTTAGATATAATGTTTTACTACGTAGTTAAAAATTTTTGATATGGAAAAATATAAGTGTGCATAATAAATAATTTTTTTTTAAAATAAATTTATAAAGGTAATAGCTAAGACAACAAAAAGTCTCGAATCTTTAAAATTTATAGAGAACAAATACAAACATTGTTAACATAACTTTTAGTACAACATTAAAATATTACTTATATTTTATAGCTTATGCAATATCTGATTAAAATAGAATCATCAAGCCAAAAAATTGTCAATAAACAAGTATGCACAAAAATCGCTGGCAAATTTTATTTGACAAGATATACACTTATTTGTGGCCAAAATAAATTTCACAGAGCTTAAAGTATTACTTTTAAAGTTATACAACACATTTCTTTGCACGCTATAGTGTGTGCAAATTTAAGATTAAAATATGATTAATAACTTTAAATAGAACTTTGAAACTTACTTGAATTTCTAAAACTTAGTATCTTATGTATTTTATTAAAACACTAATGAAGAAAAAAAATCGTTAAAAAGTTACAAATTAAACCTAACTAAAAAAAAATTGCGGTTAGCGATGTAAACAGTCGTTTATTAGATTAATTTAGTTGTAACATAAAAATTTTAAATTCTTAGAGTGCTTTTGAAATTCTTTAGTATTTTTTTTTAAACCTATAAAAGTAATATTAAGCTTTAAAAAAATAAAATTAAGCTAAAAAAATTTACACCTACTCATCCTGATAATTTAATTTTTATACTGTCTTATTAACTTCTTTATCAATACTAAAACTAAATACAATTTAAGTAAAACTTATTTATAAATTTAACAAAATACAAAGGTTTAAAAATTTAAAAAATAAAGATCAACTGCATACTTCAATAACAGTAACACAAGTGAAATTGCATAAAAATTTACTCAATCGAATATGTATATTTAGCCAGCAAACGAAAAAGTTATCTTCTCTCAAATCAGCGTTGTGACAAAACGCTTTGACAAATTGCAAAAATACGGGAGAAAATATTTTAGCGACGAATCTTTATGCCAAGTCTGCAAACTTTGAACTTTTCAAACAACTGATTTGTGTCTAATGGAACTTAGACTGTTTTTCTTTTTTGTTCATTTAGTATTGTAGTTATATATCTCTCTGAAATTTATAACCAGTCATTAAGGTTCACCCTTGCTTTACACTTAGGTTTATAAACTTGAAAATTAAAAGCACACGGTTTTTAGCAATTGAATTAAGCACAAATTGCAAACAAATAAAATATATAATTAAGTTTCCTTTGTTTAATATACTTTTTATTTTATTTACATTTGTTCAACAAAAGTTGTTGAACTATAAAACATTACTTTTAAATACAGTTTTTATTGATAAACAGAAGTTTTTATTTTTTTTGAGAAAAAATAGATTTAAATAGCTCAATTATCACATAGAAAAACTATATTTTTATATACTTATAAAAACAGACTTCTTAAACTTTGATCAATTTAAGTAAAAAATATTCAATATGAGAAATATTTTTGATAGAACGTATGAAACACGTTGTACATATGTTTTACCTATGCCTGTGTTAATAAGAAAACTAGTGGCAAAATGTTTTAAAGTTCAAAGTTTAAAAGCATACACAAACAATAATAATCAAAAAAAACGCTTATGAGTTATCTTTATTTTTAGCAAGACATAACTAAAAAAATCATTAAAGTTAATTAATTGCATGTTTTAATTACACATATTTTTTCATTAATACCGGTAAAATGTAAAAAACATGAATACATTAATTGTCACTCTTTATTATTGATCTGTTGTGTTGAACAACAGTATTTTTTTTAGGAAGCAACCCCTTTACAAGAAGTAGGGCTTAATTGTGCGATGATAAATTATTCGGGGTATACGCTCAGCAACACAATGATTTAAGAGTTAGTTCGTTAAGAAAACGTTTACGTTTGTACTGATTGAATATACTTATTTAGTTTTCTTAGAAGTTTTATTTTTAATACACTAAGAATTCTAGTAAATTTATATTAAAGTAATTAATATAAAATTATAAATAAAACAAATCATATATTTTTAAGTTTAAACAGCATATAAGATTTACTCAATAATTTCTGGTTATAATTTTAATTTTTTTGTTAATTATCAAGTTTTTGTTTTGAAGTTAGTTGGTATAAAAGCTAACCTAAAAACTTTCAAAACTTGTTAAGTACAATTGAAAAAAAAAAAACATTTTTTTAAAGCTTTGTAACATTTTGTCATAAACCATAACTTACTAAAAGTTTTATAAAAATTTAGTATAGAGT
>NW_028139260.1:22905-32905 GCF_965202585.1 Thalia democratica
TTTACAAAAATATTAATGTAAGGTAAGAGTTATTGACAATGAAATTACATTATATTTATATTTAACAGTAACAAAGTTTAGTGTTTGTAACAGAAGAATAGAGTATTACTTAAACCGTTTGTAATAATTAAAGTTTTTGTTTTATGTAGAAAACAACAAATAAGGTTATTAAAAAATAAATTTTAGATAACAAGCAGCTGTTTTTTAGTTTTTTTTTGTTTTGTGTTTAAAGCTAGTATTTATTTGCAGTCTCAGCTTCAGTTATAAGCAGAAAAATTTTAAGTTTTTGTTTGAGAGACTATACTTGGTTGCACAATTTTTTCCAAATGTCTGCAATTACTTGTTTAAATCCTTAATGTAGATAATGTTGAATTGAAAAGTACAGTACTTAAGTTTTAAACTATCTGAAGGTTATAACTACACTACTAGTAAACTTCTTTATTGCAAATCTTTTAATTTGAATATAGTCTAGTTTTCTTAAAACTTAACAATATTTCCAAAATTTAACTAAATTAAGTTAATTTTTAAACGAAACTAACTAAATTTTAAAATCTTTCAAACACAGATTTATTAATTTTTTATTAATATATTTAATTAAAAACACGACTTACTCAAATTAGCTTTAACTTATACCTTTACGTTTAAAGCAAATAATGTTATATATTTTAAACTCAAAAGGCTTGTTAAGGGTCGTTGCTAAAGTAATTTAGTAATAAAATATTTTAAAACAAAAATTCAACATAACATAGGTAAGAGGTTTAACTATCAATTTTTCGTAAACACAATATAAATGCTTAATTATTCAAGTTTTAGTTTAAAAACAAATAATATAAAAGTAAAAGTGTTAAATTAAAAGAAAAAATTCTTAAAAGTGTATAAAATTCAACAACATTTGTCATTAAAACAAATTATACAAACTAAAATATTATCTAGATATAACATACATACGTACATTTTTTGTAAAAACAATATAATATTATTAAAAATACCTTACAAAACATAGAATTTTATGAAAATCGAAGCAAAAGTAATTAAAATAAACTTTTTGTATATTACTATATTAGTTAACATTTTTTCAGTTCAAAAATAGTTAAGCACTATTAAAATTGTATTTTATACTTGTTTGTTGTAACTTTGTTTTTACATTAAGACTACACAATAAAATCATGTGAACTTTGTTTATACAATGAAATCAACCTAAATCGGCTATGCATGTTGTGCTCAAAAATTGTTTATGTACAAAGTACACTAAATTGAAATAAAAGGCTGTGTAATAAAAGGCAGTGTGATGTAAACAAAATAATTGAAAAAACATAAACAACAAAAGCCTGGTTTATTTATCTTCCTACGTTTCAAACGACTGCTTCTTTTTTTCTTTTTTTCTTTTGTAGATAGATGACTGAATTTTGTTGTGGTAATTAGCAAGCTCTTCCAACTGATTAGTGCTGACATTCAAGCAGTTTAGATCAGGCTTGAAAACACAACATTTGCCAGCTTATGCGCCTGCCAACTCTCGCTGTACAACAGAAACTATTTGGCTCGTTGCCAATTTTCAAAAAATGACCGAGGCAGAGAAGCCTGCGCTGGCTGAGAGTAAACATAGTGGTGAGACCATCTCGTCTTGACATTTTCTCTTTGATTTGTTTCCATGTAATTCTAAGGTTACGAATGAGATATCGTAAGATGATATTTTATCCCCTTTTTTTCTGCACACTCGACATAAGGTAACTTTTTAAGGACTTTATTTTAAAGTACTGCGTTCACAAACACAATGAATATTAATTTTTGCGCGAACTCGTAGTTTTAGATTCTCCGAAGCTTCTATTGTTAGGCAGGCGAACATGCCTGAAACTTTAACAAAGCAACAACTGGTTTCTGTTTCCAATGAACCAATTGAAGTCAGTAGATGATATTTTTCATAGTGAGTTACAAGTGAAGCATTGTTAGCAAATAGGAGGTCACGTGGTGCGAAACTTGTTCACTTCTTAGATGCGCCATGTCAGGCGATTGTCAGTTCTGGTGTTGAGCTTTAATCCAATACCCGACAATCTGAATGCGCGCTTCACTGGAACTTAAAAGAAAGTTTCTTAATGAGTTGAGCAAACTATGCTTCAAATAATTTTTAACTTAAAATGAGTCAGAAAAGCTACGTTTGTATTGGATGGTTGACGTTGTGGTTGTTTAAAAACATTTAACAATTTGAATAAACTTTGAGGACACCCAGTCTTTAAAAAAGACGCTAGCAATCCTTTTTAACAACATACATAAGAACTATATTAGTAAGTCAAACAAAGTGCTGTACAAAAGAACGTTTATTGCATTTGTCTTTTAGTTGTCGTGCAGAGAAATCAACATCAGCAGTATAGCGTTTAGACTTGAATTTACATTGCATTTCGACACACACTCTTTCAGATAGTTTCTCCAGTAAATAAAGCAAACCATGAAAAAGCTTAACTACATCGATAATCAGATTTAATATCATGCAGATGAGGTGATAAGAAAAACTTGCAAAGGAGTATTAGGTCGGCTGGTATTACGACACTGCCTCTTGTTTTTCAAGGAGCCGTTTCATTAATAATTTTTCAGTAGTTAGTTAGTAGTTAGTTTAGTTTATAGTTAATCAGTGGTTGGCAGGCTGTTCGTGTATTAAGTCCATCAAAAGTAAAAATGTTCTGTTCATTAAATAAAAGATAAAATAGTGTTGAACCCATAAACCTAGCTATTCATTATCATGGTATAAGATTTTAACGGTTTAAAATTACAAAGGTTTTTGCTTTTTTTTTTGATGATCTGTTTTTCTTTGTACACCATAAATAGACTATCCTTAACCTCTGTAAACAGTAATTTGAAGACTACCTTATAACAAAAATTATGTAGTGTGTTTTATTGCAGTTCTTAAAAAATTATTTTTAGTTTCACGTAGCCTTTTAACACTTGTGTTACTTGGGTGCTGTTTGTAGTTAAAAGCATTTTATATGCTGTTTAGCTTATAGAAAGCAAATTGGAGTACAAAAACTTTGCTTATGGCAAAACTCAAATAGCTGTAAACCGCAAGAGTTTAGTTTTGATACTACAAAAATGTCTTGGACAGGGAGCCAAAAATACGAGATCAGATACAAAAAGTTCATTGAAATAGCCTAAAATAACATGTTTGTGTAATTTGTTCTATACTAAAGTTATACACTAAAATTACACTAAAATTTATTATGAAAGTTATCTTTCACTTGCTCGCCAAATATCAATACATGTTGTTTTTGTTAAAGAGTTGATGTTTTTCTTTTGTATGTAAACAAAGAATGGCAGTATGTGTTACCACCAGACCCAACTTCCACAGGTTGTAGGAAATATTCTCCCTAATTCAATTTCGAAGCCTTTTAAAGTTAAATTAGTGGTTTAAAATGACAACCTACTAGTAATAAAACACTTTTACTATTTATAGTTACACAGCTAGTTAAAATAAAGTCAGTCATTTTAAATATTATCTACTTGTAAGAAAAAACTTTTACTAGTTTAATTTCACAGCCATCTTAATTGTAATAATTGGTTCAAAATGACTATCTATTTATAATGAAGTATTTTAAACTTGTAACAAAACATTTTTGTTGGTTTAATTTCACAGTCATTTAAAATGAAATTAGTCTTTTTACTGTTCTCACTTCTCGCCCACCTCCAATGCGACGGGGACGAAACCCCAACAAGCGGCGGTCTCCCTTCCCGCGGTCTGCCCGGAAAGCGCGGCCAGAAGGGAGAGGGCGGAGCAGATGGGCTGAGGGGATTTACCGGAAAATCCGGCAAGCAGGGCGTGAAAGGTCGGTTGAAAATTGGTTTTAGTTTTAGCCAGTTTAAAAACTATTTTTTACACACATGTGTATTTGATAGTTTTCTAAATATGTTTTCAATATACTTTTATATTCTAAATATTTAAAATGTTTTTTGATCTTTTTTAAGTTTTGATAATACGATATAGTTTAATGTTTGTTCTCTAATATTGTTTTTTACATCAATGTATACTTGATATTCTTGTGTTTTAAACTAATGTGTTGTATTCTAAATAGCTTTTAAGCCTATTTTGTTTTTAATATGCTTCGATTTAAAAGATATATACACAATATATACGTTTTTAAATAATATGTCATACTAAATCAGGAATAAAAAGTATTTAGTTAAGTACAAAAATCTATTATTTTAATATATTTTCAAATCTCTAAGAAGAGTTATTATTAGTTAGATCTATCTTTATTTGTATAACGTTACACTATACTCTACTTTGTTATGATACCATTTAGCTTAGAAAACTGATCATAAATACAAAGACAAATAAATTGTTGATAATTTTAGCAATTTTTTTGTTTTTAGGTGAGCCTGGTATTATTATAATAAACTGTAACTTACTGACCATCACATGAAATTTTACATTTCATGTGTGAAACAGCTGTATAAATTATAGTTTTTATATATTTAGATAAATATATATATATATATATATAAACTAATCAAAATTTTAAGTTGTAAATAAACAATATTAAAACATTCTCATCTCTAGGAAAGCCATGTGCTGTAAATGACATTGAAATCAAGAATGGAAGTATAGGTGACGTTGTAGGCAATCTTATCCCAACCGGTACAAAGATATCTGTCGTTTGCGATCCTGGTTACCACCTTGTAGAAGAAAATCCAGTTTGCCAAGACGGAACTTTTTCAAAAACAAGCAAAGTTATAGATATTTGCGAACGTTCGTAACTTTATTGTTTTAAGTTTAAATAACTATAAAAACTTTGATAAATTTACTATTAGAACAAATCTACAAATGGAAAGTATAAACCAAAAAATAAAAAACTAAATAGTAATTAACTTGGCTACATAAGCTAGGTTTTGTAAAATATGTTTACTTTAAGTTGGAAATTACTTACAGTTTTAAAGATAGACATACTTTTCAAAACTTGTAAATATTTTTTAATTAGTAGAGAATCATGAGTTTCAAATATCATGAGTTTCAAATTTATAATCTCATGATAAAAATAATTGTTTTGTAAAATGCATTTATGCAATAAGATTTACAAGACACACAACTTAAATAAAACTAGATATATTTCGAGCAATTCTCATCAGTAAGGTACTAAGCACACAAGAGATAAGATTTTACAAACTTATATAGTAACTAACTAATCAAATAATCATAAAGTAATCAAGAGTTTAAAAAAAAGACAAAGGCAATTAGTAAAAATTTAAATCACTTATGTTAAGTTACGTTATAATTAATCTACAGTAAAACTAAACGTCGATAGAATTAAAACAGCACTTATAAAGTATTACGAAAATAAAGAAACGGTATAGTGAAAATCTTTTTGCTTACATAAAACAGGTTTCCTTAACAAAATACAAATAGCTTACAATTTAATCAAATCGAAAACATTACTACAAGTTTTAAAATTTTTAAATCTATTTATATTTAAAACTACTTGAACATGTTGAACTATTAACCAAATTTTCTACAATGACTGGACGTTTAGATGCAATTTTAACCTTGACCGGTATATCATTTTTCGTTTCTGAAAAACATAAGTATTTCTATTTTATATAAACAGAAATATATCTAGTTTTATTTAAACTTTGTGTCTTGTATATCTTATTGTATAGTTACTGGTCACTTATGTTCAAATACATTTTACTCGTTCTCAGCATTTGAGTATACAAAAGTAATTTCTAGTTAAAGGGCTGTAATAAATTACT
The DNA here is from genome assembly GCF_965202585.1 of Thalia democratica. Taxonomy (NCBI): domain Eukaryota; kingdom Metazoa; phylum Chordata; class Thaliacea; order Salpida; family Salpidae; genus Thalia; species Thalia democratica. The sequence continues at coordinate 28,636 of NW_028139260.1, forward strand.
AATAATTAAGTGAATTTAACTTTTTTAAACCTAACATTTAATTTTATTATAGAAGCATATAAACACATAAACTATTTTTATCACTTTCAAAAACAACAAAGTATATCGACTAACAACACTTTTATACATTTACTGCACTTAATAAGAAAATATTTATAAACAATCTATTATTTTTTTTATTTTATTTTTAGCTAGATTACGTGATTGTAATAATGTAAAGAAATTCTACCCTGGCGCTCAAAATGGTGTTTATACTATAAAACCCTATGAAGATGTTACACAAAACTTAGAAGCTTTTTGTCAGTTCGACTCTGATAACAATGGGTGGATAGTCAGTTTTTTTGATGTTTTCTAAACTAACAAGAAAATCTCATTTAAAGAGTACTATTTTTATGCTTCACCCTTTTTTTTCCCAATATTAAAACCGAGCCATTGAAAATCGCAATATAGTTTTATTTACTGAAACTTACACTTTATATACACAAATTTAAAACTGCGTAACTGCATATTTTTTTTTAGCGTAGAACGTTATTATCTTTGTAGAAGATTATAAAATTAATGCTATTTCTTTGTACAATGTTGTACACTTGTATACAATCAACAGTTATTCGTTTTAATAATTTTATATCAGTTTACAATCGGTAGCGACTTATTATATAACTTTGTACACTATTTTTAAAACGTTTGTTGTATAACCTTGTGTCCAGGTCTTACAAAAAAGGACAGACTCGTCAACAAGCTTCAAAAGAAGATGGTCGGTTTACGTCACGGGGTTCGGTGAGAAAACAGGAAACTACTGGCTCGGTTAACATTAGTGTATTTTGTTTGTACATTACTACGATATAGCTGTTTGTAACATAAATTAAAGTTGAGCAGTTTGTCTATTGGTTTGCTTTAATACAAATATAATTGTAAATTGTTGCAACAAAAATGTGTTTGATGATGAACATGTAGTTGATTAAAATTAAATTTTATTAAGTTGTTAAAGTTTCAATATATACAAATAATTATTTTAGAACAATATTAATATTGTACAAAACAATGAAAATTTAATTAAAAGGGTTGGAGAACATGTACGCACTTCTGAAAGAAAGGGACTTCGTGCTTAGAATAGAGCTTGAAAAACTTAATGGAGAAACTGCATACGCCGAATATGAGTAAGAATTTTTAAGAATTTTAAACACAAACAAAAATATAAATTAAAACAAACTAGCCTGTTATACTTTTTAAATATAATTAATAGTTATTTAAAAATTTCGATCATGCTAAAAAATGTCATTTTGCAGAAAATTTACACAGAACAAAATTTACAATTATAAAGGTTAAAAAATAGTATTTTTAAAATTGATTGATAATACTAAATTTTTTTTTTATAACTTCAACACACTTAAAAATATTTATTTTCGTGTCGAAGACTTAATACAGTAGACTACCGCTTAAGTACGCACGTTTTTTGGTACGCACTCCGCCTTAAGTACGCACTTATCCAGAAAGACAAAATCGAGAGTCAATTCTCATTTCAGCATTGAAAATCCTAAGAAGTTCCCTCATACTATCACAGGAGACATATGTTGGCTTTGGTGGTGCAACTTTACCTTTATCCTTAGACTTGTTCCATAGAGTCATTTTCTGACGCTTTCCATCCATTTTTCTAAATTTCTCTAAACTTTTCTAAAATTTTTTTATTATCTTTTATTCAAAAACTTACAGAATATCTGCAATAAAAAGGCTAATTTTAATGTGACATAATATAAAACTAGTTAACCACAAAAACTAGTTACAAATTTTATAAAGTCAAAATAAACATATAAAAATAAGTTAAGTAATAATTTAATTTAAATGTACACACATTGGTGTTTTGAAAATGTTTGGTAAACACAATGTAGTTTGGTACTTTCCCTCTAAAAACAATATGCAAAGTATGACTTAATATTCTTTTTTATATCATTGACTGACATTTACTTTATAAATTATATGTATATATTAATTATGTGGAAACTTTTTATGGAAAAAATAAATCGTTTTAAAATCTATTAAATAACTTTGCAGATTAAAATTATGCATCAAATATTATTTAAAATAAAAAAACTTGTTTATTTGGCTTAATTATTTGGTGGCTAGTTGTAAGAAAGAAAACAAACAACTATATTTCATATTATACTATGTCGTCAAAAAGTACGCACTACCCATGCTAAGTACGCAATTTTGGTCGGGTTCAATTTGCGTACTTAAGCGGTAGTCTACTGTAATGCATAAACCAAATCGTACACAGTATTATGCCAGTATTGAAACTTACAATTTATACTAGCTTTCTCGTTTGATTATTTCTAACTTAGTAACTTATACCATTAATCGAGGAAAAGAATGTTAGAATAGTTAAAAAAGAATTGTTTAACATTCCGTTTAAATAGTTTTATTATTTTAGTGAGTTTTACCTAGGAAGTGAATCTGAGAAATTTGCTTTACATGTTGGCCAGTACTCAGGAACTGCCGGTAAACATTTTTATTCTATTTTTTAATTTTTACTGACAACTAAAATTCGTCTCACTAAGTTTTGTTCTTTAGTTGAATGAATGATCATCAAAAATCATTCCTTTGTAAATTTTTAGTGTTTGTTCTCAATATAAAGTCGAATTGGTAAATTCTGATACTAAGAATAGACATTTAGCAAATTATTTTATTTTTTTTGCAACAGGCGATTCGCTAGCTTACCACAATGGAATGAGATTTACAACCAAAGATCAGGACAATGACCAGTATTCAGGTAAGTATTATATTGCGTAGTTATAAAATAACAATTCAATATACTCAAATTCTTTTGTATGCATCTCATAAATTCATTCGAGTTTTAGATTAAACAATATAAGAAATAGTTTAACTAATAATCTATTTACTAATTTGTACTCTAATATAATATGCTAAACAATTTTTTTATATAATCAAACTCTCTAATTTTAAATCGAATTGTGCCACCGTTTGCGGTTTAAAACTTTTAGATTAAACAAAAGAAAACACTTCGAAAAACAATTTATATACTATTTACTATTTCAAATATTTTTAATATTAATAATAACTAATAACCTTTCAATCAAACTCATTCCTTTATTTAAAATATTTTTAAAGGTAATTGCGCCACCGTGTCTGGAGGCAGAGGAGGTTGGTGGTATAAAACTTGCAAGTATTCAAACTTGAACGGGGAATACCAAGACCCGAGTAAGAATAACTACAGAGGTTTGTATTGGTACCATCTTAATGAACACCATTCCCTCAAAACTTCAGTTATGATGGTGAAGAGAAAAAACTAATATTTTTTATTTGTGTGCCTTTTTAACAGTTTAAATCATTTTACTTTATGTACAGTATTTTTTTTCAAATTTTTATAACAGTTGTTTTGTATATGTGTAATTGAATACATACTTGTTTTACATTAAATAGTTCTACTACAATTGTAAATTATCTACTATTTTTAATTAGCTTGTTAAAAGTAAATGTTTACAACTTGTAAATAGAATGCAATTTGTTTTCCAGTTTAAACATTTCTTCTGATTATCTTTTCAGTTTTTCAAATGATTTAGTTTATTAAAAAATGTCTTTAGTAATTAATACTATTAGTTTTTGCTTTAGACATCGTAAATTTTTTATCTGTAGCAATAAAAGATAATTAAAAAAAAAAAACTGTAGTGTTTGTTGTTATAAGTCTACTTAACTCTCTATATGTACTTTTAAATTAAAGTAAAGAAATAAATTGTGTTGTTCATCTTCAAATTTATTTCTTACAATTGACTAACTTAATTTAAAAACATTTATTTCAATAACAAAGTTCAAAAATATAAAGGTTCAATGTTTTCGATAGATTTTAATTAGATAATTTTAAAGCGTCGAAAAGCACACAAAACAAAATTAGATTAAAAAATACTTTAATACAAGTTTTATTTAAATCCATACTATAACTTAATTTTTTTTTGAAACAACATAATACCTTTACTTGTAATCCAAAAACCACTTTAAAATACTGTCTACCCTAAATCTTTTTTAAAGTTAAGTTGTATATAAATACAACAGAGATTCATACAAAAACCCAAAAAGAATATCTAAATACGTCATAACACCAAAAACTGTATAAAAAACGATCGATGTAAAATTTTGACACGAAAAATGGGTAAAAACCGAAAAGGTTTGAAAAAGGTTCCTTCAAACGGTCGAGGCGACGATTTTTACACTTACGAGTACGTAACAGAAGTCAAGCGATGGTTCGTTAAAGGGTGGCGGG
>NW_028139260.1:35405-81647 GCF_965202585.1 Thalia democratica
TGTTTTAAATAGTTTTGTTAGAATTGAAGCAAAATTTTAAAACTTTTAAATATTTGATAACATGTAGTTTTCGCAATCTTATATAAATAGTTGATATGTTCATTCTATTTTAAATCTTTGGAAATATAAATTCCCAAATCTTTAAAAACTTTGATTTCTCGTAACTTGATGTTATTAATTAAGAGGTCAGATGGAGAAGATTTTTTTTGTTAATGGTTGGAATTTTACATTTGCTAGGATTTAAGTTTAGTTTTCTTGTTTTTAACCATGTGTAAATATTATCTAAAGATAGTTGTAATGAAGTATATGAATTATAAATAACATCAATTTTCTTTACAAGCTTTACATAGGCTTTTTAAGATAAACAAGTGAATACATATTGCTAACTATTTGTTGTGACTAAAATTGTTCTATATCTTAAATTGTGATTAAAACTGGTGCTACATAGAAGATCCAGTTTTAGACGCAGTCCTAAACGACAACTTCAAAGATCATGTAAAAATAGGGTTCATTGAAACAAGTGTTTTCAACGCAATTGAAAACCCTCAGTTCAGTGAAACAACTGTGACTTCATTCAAAAATGACAAAGACGAGTACGTTGCCGTCAAGAACATAAACAAGAATCACTGAATATTCATTTTCATCAATTTCAAAAACAAGACACTTTATGTTGTGGATCTAAGGCAAAGTGATAAGCAGATAGAAACAGCAAGAAAATTTATGAAAGCTTTTAAACAAGTGCACCATAACAAAATCAATGCTAGCCAAACATCGAAATGGAACTTTATGAGTAATGAATGGGAAATTGATTGTATTCAGCACAATCTTCAGATAGATTGTGTCAACTGCGGTATTTATTGCATTGAATACGCTTTGAAAGTTAAAAATGAATTTCCTATTATAACTTCGTACCTACTTGTTGAAAGTAACTTTAATGACAAAAGGCAGTTTTATACCGCATCTTACTAAACGTTTCAAAACCAAAGTTAAAAATTGATAATATAATCATAAAAGAAGAAGAAGAAGACAAAAAATTTATTGAATATCCAAATTCTGTAAGCAAAACTGTAAACGAAGTTTGATTTGAGTTAGTTGAAATATAAAGAAAAAAAAACAAAGAATGATAGTAAAAGTTGATAAATATGTTAGTAAACTATTTTATTTTACTTACATGTTTGATATTAGACTTTTATTTATTTTCGTTACAATAAATAAAGCTACTTCCAAAATGAACAAATTTGTATTTTATATAGTAAAAAGTTATTTTAATTAACGTTAGGAATACAATTCTTACTTTAGAAAATTATAAGAAACTCGATATCGTATATTTTGTACTTGAATTATTATAAATGGGTTGTCAAAAATTTTATAAAACAAATGACTCTAAATGTATAAAAACGGCTGTAGCTATATTTAATCTAGCTAATTATTTAAGTTTAGTAAACAGTAGGCAGTAAATAGTAAACAGTAGTATCCTATAATTCACCACCCAGCTAACATCTTTCAAACTTATTGTGTTGCTGAAACTTGGCTAGCCTCTGTTGCTTCGCTTGCTGAGTTCATCAGTTCGCGTGGCCTGCGCGTTGACTTGCTAAACGTTTCGATTTAATCATATCTTTTTGATAGTTTTTTTACGTTTTTTAAAAACTGATATTTTAATTCACATGGTGCTGAAGTTTATGCAGATCCAGCATCAAGTTATTCAAAAGAAGTTGTAATGAAGTTTCTATACTTTTAAGTTGTTGCTGACATAGATTAAGCTTACAGGTTTAAGATTTAGAATATTAGCTCAAATATTAATAATAAAAATTTAAAAAAAGGAAATTTTGCAGAAGTTTAACGACAGTTAGTGAGAAAACGATTTAATTTTAGAGTTAGTTTTCTCCATGACAACAAGTTAATACACTACTATGTTTTATTTAAAAAAAAAGGGTTTTCTATGGATAGTTATGATAAATTGTTAGTAGTTTTATTGATAAAATAATATTCGAGCTAAAAACCTTTAGATGTTTAACTAAAAACTCAATTTTATTTACTTACATCGACTAATATCAAAACACTGTTACTAACGTTTTATTGCAAAAAGATTAATGTGGCAAAAAAAAATATTTAAGGCGTTTTAAAATTTTTAACCACAGTTAATAAATAAAATGGAATTACATTACTACACATTTTTTTTCCTTATATATTTACTGAGACTGACTTTATATAAAATTCTTCATCGGTAGCATTATAAATTCACGAAATTTGATTGTAAAACAAACAGATTCCTAGAGATTTTTAAGCATTGAAGATTTTCGATTTATAAAGTCTATCAGGTTTTTAACTTTTATGTTCATTGAAAGCTAATCATGTCATTTCAGCAATTTGTTTGCAACGTTATTATATTGTTATAGTGCAGATTTCGGCAAAGATCGCCCGCAAGCACACTGATTTTTTGAGTGGAATGCGGCCCGCAAAAGAAAACTTAGCGGCCCGCGAGGATGTTAATGTGGCCCGCTAAGCAAAATTATATTTCAAGTTCGGTTTTTTGGTTATTTAATCTCGTTTAAAGTCCCTGTATACTACTTAAAAAAAAATTAATCCATAAATGAAATGTTAACTTTCAGGTTTTTAATTAAAAATCTAATCATGTCGTTTCAGCAGTTTTTTAGCATTGTGATTTTGTTATAGTGTAATGACTTTTCAACGTTTCTATTTAACTTTTATTTTCAATTATATTCAAACACCTTTAGTCAACTCAAATTTGTTGCAAAATAATTAATAAGTTTGGTGAAGTCTGACTATAAAAATTTTATGGACTTAGTCCTAAAAGTATTATACTTTTTTACATTTTAAATTATGATTTACTTTTATTCAAACACCAAAATTATATCGTAGCTTTTCCGCTGAACTGTTATGGTAAATATAATGTAAGCTAAAATTACTAGAACAGCTGTTAGTGAATAATAACATTGAATAGTTAAAAAAATAGAAAAACTATAAAACAATATGCTAAAAATATACTGAAATATTTTTTTATAATCGAAGTTTAATTAGTATTGTTTATTCTTAAATAAAATGTGGTGCATTTTTAGCCTTAATAAATTTTTCTAAATATCTTTTGACTCTAGTGCTTGTAAGTAAAAAAAATACCATTACGTATAAATTTAAGTGTAAATGCTGCACTTAAATTAAAACTCATTGTTTTTGTTTAGATTCGTTTAAAACAAATAAATACTTAAAAGACTTTTTAAAATATGTTGTTTAAAAATTCTTAGATTATTAGAATTAGTACTTCGCAGCTTTTAAGTTTAACATAATGATTGTAGTTTCTAGTTGAATACAAAATATTTATTTAAAAAGTGTTTTACTTGTTTAAGTTAGTTTACAACTACAAAATACACATAAATATAAAGTTTGTTGACTGTTTTATTAGTTTTCAAAAATGTTATTACTAACTACTATTACAAAACAAAAAGTATTTAAATTAGAGTTAAAAATTTTGAGCTGTATTTAAAATTATTTTATCATAAAGTTTCAAATCTTGACGATTTGTTCATGTAAGTACAAGTTATATAACAAAACACTTCTGAAAACATAAGCTTTGAACTTAATTAACATATTTTCATTGCACAACTTGCATACATTAACTTAAACTAGTAGAAATAATGTAATTAAAAGTTGTAGGTTTGTTACTCACAGCATTATTACAAAGTAGTGTGGAGAAATTTACTTCTAATGTCAGACAAGTTCTTGAGTTATGTATTTATAAATTTACACGATCAATACGTTGAAATCATAAAGTTTTTGACTCTTTCATGGACACATAAATAAAAAGGTGATTTAAATTATTTAAGTTTTTTGCAAGAAAAGCATGTTTAACTTAAGTTTGGTTAAGTAGTTAATTGTTACTATAAAAATTTTAAAAACATTTTTAAATAAAAAAACATATAAAAATCAAATCTCAGTTTATATTATTGTTTAAAAATTCCATAAAATTCCATGATAAAAATTATATAGTTTACAAAAAATGTTATCCTAAACTTATTTATCTAATGCAGTGGTCGGCAAGGTGTACACTGGAGCACACTAGTTTACATGAAATTTTCTTTGGGGTGCACGAAACTCATATAGGGGTGCACGAAATTTTGAAATAACACAATATTTTTTTTGTATTACTTTTATATATAAATAGTTTAAGCGACATAGCTCACTTATTAAGTGAAATATAGCTCTAATATTTAGTTTAGCTTTTAATTTATTCGCCATTTTACTCTCATGATATTTTGGCATTAAAAATCACATATCATTCTTTATATAAACACTGAGGAAATTTAAAAAATAAAGTAAAAACAGTATCAAAATAGTCAATAGAGCTATATTTTATTAATTTTTTTAGTTGTTTAACAACCACGAAACAATTAATATGATTCATAGAATAACAATGAGAGACATGAGTGTTGATCAATTGCAGAACAAGAAATGCGAAGAAAGAATTTTAAAATTTTCAATTACCTTGGATCATACTGTCATGTAGATATATTAAGTGTTCGCAGAAAAAGAGATGCAGTTAATTTTTGTTTGTTATATTTAAAATAATTTGAACATAAAGTTTACTTTAGAAACCTTGACTAAAAAATGTATGTATTTTTATTAAATGATAAAAAAGCGCGTAAAACGACCTGGTGTACTAAAAAACCTTTTGGCCATCGAGTCGTACTCTACACTTTTTTACATTTCCGGATAAACTAAAAAAAATTTTTTTTGAATCAAATGTTTTAATCCGTAAGAAATAAAACAATGAATAAAATTTAAGAGGAAAAAAGAAAATTATAGTTAGTTTAACAAAACTTTTGAATCTTTAAAGTAAAAAAAAATAAGATTTTTGGTGAAATAAAAAAAATTGGAAGATTTTTTTGAAAAATCTTAAGAAAATGTTTTTATAACTAGTTTGAAAATTAAAAAAAAACACTACATTATTTAACATCAATGTAATGTTTCAGTTGACAAAGAGAAAAACAGCAATTGCAAAATATGCAGGGAAATTTGTTACGAAAAAGGTTATTAGATTGTAAACACATTTAAAACAATTTTTGTGATGACTGAAAGATCAACTAATAAAATGTTGTTTATAAATGTTTACTATTTGTTTTAAAATAATTTGATCAGTAGCTCTATTGTTTTATTTGCATCTAAATATAATTGACTTTGTTTTGTTTTTTTTTTTGTAAAATAAACTGTATATGGTTACCATTTGTTTCCAAATATAGTTATTTATTCTTGTTCATAATTTGCTTATATGTGAAATAATTTTTACTTTCAGATGACAACTGTATCAAAATACTTTTCGGTTTTTTTTTCACTATTTAACTGTAAATCTAAAGTTTTTAACGTAGTTTCTGTAATTTAACTAATTTAAAAAGTTGTTGAAATGTTTTTTAATTAAACTATTTAGTTTACACTGAAAAAAGTTTAATACTCTGTTTTAAATTAGAACGTTTCTTTTTGGCCATTCGTAGTAAGACATCAACATTTACTTTCCATAACAAAAAGCTTAACCACTAGATACTGTTACGAAATTATAAGATAAAAATGTTAAACAACATTTAAGTAAACACTTTTCATTTGTTGTATAAAGTAGTACTCTGTCGTTTAGTTTTACTATTTAAATCAGGCAAAAAATATCTTTTGATTAAAAAAACTCAACTACGACTGAAAATAAGATAGTTTAGCCACACAGACTTATTATGAGAAGTTTAATTTTGTTTCTATACATGAGCTAAGAATTCGTTTGCTGTTTAGTTTTTGTCTGTAACAAAGTACTATTTGTGTTAGATTAAAACAGCCTTAAGCCAATTAGGTACCCTTGTTTAAGTTTGAATAATATTTATAACTAACGTAAATAATTTCGTATGCTTTTCAATAGTAAAAATAAGAATATTAAGGATTAAGATTCATAAATATTAAATGTAAATGAAAAAAAAAATATTCAAATAAATAAGACTTATTAAACTTTACTTATAATGTAAGTAACATATACTCAAATTTTAGTTATCTGTCTTATAATGTTGTACAAAAAAGTTAAAGCAAAATAATAGCTTAAGTTACTTATAAAAAACCATTAATGTTTTACTAACTTTTACAAATGTAAGGTAACAGATAAAGGTGGTTGTAACTACAACTATTTTTTGATTGTATACATATTTAAATGCTTTTATTTAACACTTGCTAATAAATCTACTAAACTAAATGTTGTAGATATTCTTAATAAAAGTCTTATTTTTTATTATAATATTAGGTGTAACTATGCAAAATTATTTGATAACTATTTCTTTTTTAATATAATTATAGTAGCTACATGATGAACTCTAAATAAATTCAAAACATAACATTATCTTACATTTGTGAAAAACTAATTTGATAAACACTGTTATAAGCATTATACTAGTGTAGAACCAGTTAAAAATAAATATGTTCATATTTTTTTGTAAGAAAATATTCATTATCATATTCTTCTTAAAAACATATTTTCAGTTAGTAAAGTTTTTTATTAAAAAAAACACTTAAAACTGGTGTTAAAAAAAAACTAATATTTTGGAAAGTACTCGTTTATTTATACACCAAAAACACATTAGTACTTGTATCCCATTGTTTTTTATATAACTCCACATATTTTATTCACGTCACATGCGAAGTTTTCAACTTAGTGGTAAACCAAATATCTTACTGTAGTTTAAAAAAAAAAATTAAATTTTGTTAAATAACTATATAACTTGTTTAACAACGATTTCAACATTTAAGATTTTAATGATTTTTGATCTTTACAAGTACTTATGAAAAAAACTAAAAGGCAAAGTTTTAAAGAACATTCTCTAAACAAAACTTCAAAGTTAACATGATATAGTTTTAGAAATGTATTTTACTAAAATTTTATTAATATTCTTAAAGTTATTATTACTACAGTTTTATAGGTTTACTATCATGTTAACTCGCTATCATTTCTAACACGATTTTTTCCAACCAAATAACTTCTAACCCGATCACTTCTAACACGATCTTTTCCAATCAAATAACTTCTAACCCGATCATTTCTAACCCGATCACTTCTAACCCGATCACTTCTAACTCGATATCTTCTAACCCAACCATTTCAAACTCGATTACTTCTAACCCGATCACTTCTGACCCGATCATTTCTAACCCGATCTCTTCTAACCCAATAATTTCTAACCCGATCACTTCTAACCAGATAACTTCTAACTCGATCATTTCTAACCCGATCACTTCTAAAAAAATCATTTCTAACCCGATTTAACCCAGTCATTTCTAACCCGATCAATTCTAACCCGATAATTTCCAACCCGATTATTTCTAACCCGATTATATCTAACCCGATCTAACCTGAAAACCCGATCATATCTAACCCGAAAATTTCTATATCTAAAATCAAAAAATGTAGTTTTATCTATTACTTATAGATTAATAGCAAAAGAAATCAACACTTTAGTATAATACTAATTGACTTATTTAATATTTGAAGTAGAAGGTTTTTAACAAATTTGGTTTTAACTAGATAACCAAATACAGCTGCATAACCTTTCAATTTAGAATTGACTTCCGATTTCTTTTCAACAAAAAATCTTCTCTTAAAAATTCACCGACACACATTGAGACGATTTAGTAAATTATTTTAATGATTTTAGTGCAGCAATCAGCAAAATTTTCTGAAACACGCACTTCTTCATTAAAATACGGTTCATGGTTACTTTTATAAACTTTATTTTGAACATAATAGAATGTTAGAATTTAAACAAACTACAAACGTTCATGAATAAAATTTATTCTTTTTCAAACATCAACCGGATATACACATCCTAACTTTTAGAGTTAGGTTCTGTACATTTTTGCAACCGTTTAGTATTTCATTGTTTCTTTATCAATTATTTTTGTCGCTTTGCTAAAGAATAATCGGTACAATTGAAATAAACATTATAGAAATTAAGGTAAAGACAAATTTAAAAATAAATCAAAAATTTAAGTGCGTTGACTAACCACTAAATTTTAAATTTAAAGTCCAAAGCTCATTAAGAATACAAGTCAATTAAATACCTATAGAAAGTAATGAAAAACGGTTTATTACTTACAGAGGAAAGGCGCTGCTATTAATATCAAACTATAGAATGAACCAAATTCTACATATTAAATCAATGGTTTATGAGCTTAAAATGTTTTTAAATTACTGATACTTTCTAGTATAAAGTATCTTATCAAATGAAGTAAACTTAAATCATAGTTGTTCAATTTTTTCTAAAATTAGTTTTGTTTGAAAGCTAATTCCACATTTAAACTAAAAGATAATTATGACTGCATGAATTTTTCGATTTATTTTCGTGGTAATTAATTATTTTAATAAGGTTAAAAAATGGATTATAAACTAATTTTAATTAATTATTTTTAACAAGCATTAGGAAAAGTATAAGTCTTTTGAATTCTAAAGATTAAGTATTAAGTTTTGATAATCGTCAACATTAGAAATATGATGAGTATTGAAGCCATTAAAGACTACTCCGGACTTTTCTTTGAAGAGATTCTATATGGTTAATATATATTTTTTTAAGTATGAAGACCAGATTGGCAAGTTGCATTCAAATTTAGGGCGATTTTATATGAAATACAAATTTTAAAGAATACTAATATCAGTATATACAACACTTGAAATAACACAGTTAATAAAACTTAGTAATCATAATTAGTATGGTGGTTTGTTTTCAAACTATCATCATTAAATTTTAAGTTCTTAAAACGAAAGTGTTCACTGTTTAATAAGTTAATTTATAACCTGTCATTTACTACAACTTAAATTTAAATTTCTTTTTTTAGCCAGTGGTAAACTATATTTAGAGATTAAATAAAATATATTCTATAACAAACTTAACTATAAAAGTTAAGTGTCAAAAACTTATTATTTTGTTTTTTTTTTTAAATATGATGTATATAGAGAAAAATAAATATACATTTATCTTTAATAGTTTTCAATATTTAAAATTTCAAAAACAGCTTCTCACGATCAATAGTAAAAAATTCTTTTAAAAATTTCTTAATATCTTTTAAAAGTTATATTGTTCACAGGTTTCCAAAAAAAAAACACAAACACTTAAGATTATTTATTTATAATTAAATATAAAATAAACTATAAGTAGTTTAACTAGTTATATAACTTCAAAACTTATAATAAGTTTGTTTGTATTGTGTAACTCTAATATAGGTTTAAGTTTCCAATGGAGAAAAAACTCATGACATTTATAGAAATTTAAAGGTGCAAAAAAACACCGAGAATAAAGTCAATAGACTTCAAGCTGGCTTTACTGTAATGTTAAAAAGTAAATATGTTGCATGTAATTGTCGTAAGAAAAAATAGTTAATTAAAGGAAACAATGAACTTGATGGAGTTTTTAGAAACTTTTGCTTTTAGCTATACTTAAGATAACTATTAATTTATTGCTCTATTTCAAAATGTCTTTTCAGTATTTATTTCGTTTTTACCTACGTTTTTTTAACTGTTTATTATAAAGTAGATTTTAAATAATTCTTTTTCGACTGAAATACTAATTTAAGTCGTAATTGAAACATTTTGTATATTATATAGATTTAAGTAAAGGTTTTAAATTACCTTAGCGAGATTTGATTAACCTCTGACTTTTTATACAAATAAACATATCTGTTTAATTAATAGTGTCATTTTTTGCTCTAGGACTAAGTAGGAATTTATTATTGATTAAAACCAAGACGGTCAATCGACGTAACATACTTTTGCGGTTTGTTATATAGAATAACTGTTTTAATATCTAGGTTATACATAAAAATCATGCTTTTTCACTTAATATAACAACAGTATTTGACTTTACTTAGTGTTTGTTTGAATTCGACTATCTTATTAGGTATTTGAAAGTTGTATAACAATTTGTAAAAGTTACTAAAATAAAACTCAAAACAAACCTACTGTAAAACGTGAATACATTAGTCAGCAAGAATTAGTGATGCAATTATGACAAAAGTTAAATTGTTAAAAAGTTTATTACTTAACAACTGTTTCACGCTAGTGCGATGATCATAAGTAAAAGTAAACAAACTAATAAGTTGCAACGGACAAACATTTTATATAGTTTTAAATAAGTAATTAGTTGATTAGGTGATTGGTTAACTAATTAAATTTTAGTAATATTCAGCAAGATAAATTATAATTAACGTAAATACAATCATAACAAAAATCAAACGACAAAACAAAAATATATAATGAAAACAAAGGTAGATTAAACTTAAATCTAGCAAATTAAGACTTTAAATAAAACTTTGTAAAATGTCTACATTTTCCCACCAGTTCTGATCTCAAGTTTAAAAGTTTGTTTTTATCTGCAAATGCGATATCGAGTCTTTCTAAGTTACATAGGGTGCAAATTTTACTGGGCTTGTTTTGGTTACTGCGATGAACAATTTCCCATTTTATCATTTTTCTCCAATCAGGGTTGCAATTCTTTATTTTGTGAATGAATCTACTTAATCTTGTGCTTTCTTTCTTCTTTACGTTATTAATGGATTGTGTATGTTCGTAAAATCTACTTTTAAATTGTCTCCCAGTTGAACCAATGTAAATATGTTCTTTTTTGTTATACATGACTGTTGCTTTATAAATGACTCCTTTGGTAAGACATTCACCTTCAACTGAACAATTATTTTTTGATCTACAATTGCATAATTTCCGGTTTTCTTCAGTTGTATCATTTGAGTTTTGAAGTAATTTCTGGTTGTGATTGGACAATTCTTTTTCCTAATTGGACATGCAAGAATATGAAATCTTAATTGTATTTCTATTAAATATAGAACCATAAAAGCCTGATTTAGGAAAATGTATAACTAATTTAAGTAATTCTTTCCCAATATTCGTCTTTATAGAATTACTAAAAGGAGGATTGAAGTAAAAAACTTTCTTTTTCCTTAATTTTCTTCTACTTTTTCCAATAGGATTACTGTGAACATATGATAGTTTTGCTTTAAAGCCACTATTTTCTAAGGTTTTTTCATACGGATCTTTTATCTTGTCAAATATGTCTTTAGTTTTGGATAGTGATGATAACCTTGTTTGTATCATTGATGGGATTTCATTTTTATTGGGTATGTGTGGTTTGAATTAAAGTTCATATAAATATTCTTAGCATTTTCTTTTCTAAATGGAAGGTACTCGTCTTTCTCCAGGTCCATAGTTATGTCCAAAAACCACCCTCTGTGTGCTGAGTTCAATTGTCACTTTTAAGTTATGTTGCTGAAATACTTTCGTTAGGGATTTTATCAGTTGTTCAATAAATCTTGGTGATCGTTTTTTCACTATAAATAATCGTCATCTCGATAAAGGACGCAATTGGATATCTCGATCTTCTTATCATTAATAATCTCATTTAGGATAAATAATCCAACCAGTTCACAAACCTCTGCTCCATGAAAGCTTCCCATTGGGATATCAAAAAGATCATGAGCAGAATTCTTTTTTATCCAGCATTCATTATTGAAAAATAGGATAGTTTTACATGAGTGAAAAATAATTTAAACTTGATCATTACTAATATCAGTATATTTTCTTGCAAATTGAATAGATTTTGTTAAGAGTTCTTTGGAAATGCTAGGAAAAAAATCTACGACATCAAATTTCATGAAAGCGTATAGTTTCTTATTTTTGATATTATTAAACCATTCAAGATTTTCAAGTGAATTTTTCCACTGTAGCAGCCCTGTTTTAGATCTTATCACAGGCAGAATATTATCAAGTATTTTTTTACTGATTATTCCTAAACTGGACTTGCATGTATTTATTAATCTACATGATTTTTTGTATGGAAAGTTTTCTTCATGATCCTTTAGTGTAATAAAGGCATTTGAATTACTTATCTTGTGGATCTTACCTTTTATTTCATTCTTAGAGATTAAAAGTTCTGCCTCAGTATTGATGTTGTTAACAATTAGTGATGTACCGGACTCGGATCCGGACTTTTTTTTCAAATTAGGATCCGGCTAGACCCGTATCCGGACTTTTTTTTCAAATTAGAATCCGGCCGGAACGGAATCCGGATTTTTTTTCAAATTAGGATCCGGCCGGATCCGGATACCAGACAAAAATGGCAATATCCGGCCGGATCCGGACCCGGATAGTGAGTCATATTATGTCAATTATGTTATATTATATATTTATATCATAAAAATTGGTCCAGCACTAAAAAAAGTAAAATCTAGATAAATCTAACGAAATTCATGATTTTTTTAATTTTTTTTAAGGGAAATTTAGGGTTTTTTTATTTGGATATTTGCAAAAATCTTTGTAGAACTTAGAGATAAAATATTTTATTTGTTTAATTCTAAGTACTAAGTTTGTATTATGTCTGTTTATTTCAGTAATGTGTTTAACAACTTTAATACTTTAAGTTTTGTAGTAAAAAAAAAACTTCAGCAGGGTTCGACAAACGAAATTATATAAGTATTGTTCGATATGTATTGATTTAAAATTTTGTTTTAATATTGCTAACAACACGTGCTGGATAAAATTTAAATCAAATAAATGATTTTTAGATTAAAAATATTTTTAGATGTTGATAAGTTTTCAATTCGTTTGTTAAAACTAAAACTGAATGAAACAGAAAGTAAAGTTTTGGAACTAAAAGTGATGACCTCAAACATTTTTTAGAAAACTTCACTACTGTATATTAAGATATTTTTACAGTAAAAAACAAATTCTCAACATATTAATTCAATATTATTTGTTTTATTAAGTTTAAAACAAACAATTTACGTTATCGAATCTTATATAATTTTTTTTTGAACAAGCTGTGTTAGAACGGTTTTATAAATGGCTTAAGTTTTACGAAAATTAGTATTAACTTTTTTTTTAATTCGCTTACAAGTTTTTAATTACGTCAAAAAACGCTTGCTAAATATATAAATAAAGTTAAATACAACATTAAAACAAAATCTTTTACTTTATATTGCTTCCAAAACATCTATTTCGGTTAAGTTTTCTAACAGTTGAATTTTTTTAAACAAACCTAACTAAATATAACATTAAGTTTGTGATTTGCAAAAGGCATAAATTTTAATTATGATGTTAACAGTTGGGTCTTGTAAAAATGTTAACTTTTTGTTTTTCCAATTAAATTAAAAGCTTAAGTTTAATAGTTACTTTTAGACTTACTATAGATGTTCTTGTTGAAAAACTTATATAAAAAGTTTCTTTTTTTTATTATAAGTTTACAACAGTTATTTTTTGTTTATTAGTAAAATATTCAACCTTTTTAATCATAGTAAATAAAAAAGTAAGACAAAGTAGAAAATCGTATTGATCATCAAAATATTTATCTAAAGTTTCTTCAAAAACACTGTTTTAAGCGTTTAGTAGTTTAAAATCTACAGAAAACATAAATGTAAAAATATATGATAAATAAAAAATAATATATTTATTATATTTGTTATGTACGGACTTTTTGTATAAATAGTTCAATTTCATATAGTAAAATCTAACTAAAAAATTAATGCTAAAACAAATTAATATTTATCTCGAGTATGCCCGATAAAGCGTAAAATATATCTTTTTATGCGATGTCATTAATAGTTCAAAACTTTTCTTAAGGTTTTAGTTCATATATAAACAAACTACAAAATAGTACTCATAGTTTAATGCAAAATATAATAATATCTACTAATATTTTCACCACGTTTAATAAGTGGTTAAAAAACAAAGCTTTAAGGCTGATTAGTTTCGTTTACTTAGAACAGAGAATTAATGCTTTATGAAAAGTAATAATAAAAAGTAAACGATACCAAAAAGATAATGAAATTTGAAGCTATGTCAATTAACAAACTCAATTTCATAACTCAATTAATACATTTTAATATTTTTATGATTAGTCGCTGTGAAACAAAGGTTTTTCTGTTCTTAAATGGCAATCGATTAAGATTTTAAAACCTTTCGAGGCTGAAAGTTTTACTTATAGTCACGTTTTTCTTTTTAGTTTTAATGACATTTTCACTTTTATTAAGTTTTAGTTAAGCTTATTATTTTTTTAAATTTTATTTTTAAATACACTAATATTTTATTCTGCTTTAGTTACAACGGCCTAAAATAAAAATAATTAACATTTTAGTACAAAATTAACCTTGACTAAAACATTTATGTCTAATTTAACGTACTCTCCATTATTGTCTAACTTTTTTTTAATCCATCACTTAAAGGTTATCATTATCACTTATCATTTTAAAATAGAACCATAGAAAACAAAAGTAGGTCTATTTTTGGCCTTTTTTTGTAATAAACCTAAATATTATGTTAGTTTACAAAAATGTAATTAATTTTTATAAAACCTGAGTAGGTTATAATAGTTCTTTGCTTTTAGTTTTTTTTTAATTTACAAACTTTTACTAAATACTTTTTGAAACCTGATAATACTTGGGAAAAATTTGTAAAACTAGGCAGTACAGTTATCTGTAAAACTTAGAAATGTTTTGACAAGTACTCTTGGTGACTAAAAAATACTATTCTGAAAAGAGTTACATAAAGAGCAGTTATACAATTGTATATCATAAATATGATATTAAAATAAACTACAACAGAAAAATATATAGAGTATACTATTTAGGAAGTACGCACTTGCGTAAGTTAAGCACTAAATTTCTAAAATTAATTGATTTATACTAGTTTAATTAGAAGAGCAGTTATATAATTTTAATTAATAATGATTATTGTAACTATAACATAATTATTATTGAACATATCAAGAACTTCCAAAATAGAGTGAAATAGACTGTAATTCAGTTTGTTATGACAGCGCCTTAAAGTATTAGGCTGTATTAGCAATAGAAGAAGCCAAAAAATATAAAGTGAAATTGACATGTCTGACGAAATATTATTTTTTAAGCAAATGTAGTTTAAATTTTGAATTGAAATTTTTTGATACAACCTGATATAATATGACCCGTAAGTATGTTAAATGATTTAAGTTCCAAGAAGTATTGTTTTAAGTTTTTATTAATTATTAGTTTCAACTGTCTTTCGCACGCTGCTTGTGGTTGGTCTGATGGACCAGGTTGGCTACGGCGCGAAGAGTGTGGGTCAACACCCCTTTTGTTAATCCCTCTGTCTATATTACGTTGGCTACAGCGAGTTTCGGGGTTGTTGACCTTGTCTAAAGTATGATGTATGTTCTCTTTAGAGAACATACTATCCTTTTTGGTGGGCTTGGATCTGTTACTCATTGTGCTATACCAAGAGTTAGGTGTGGCCCACTAGTTTATTTTAAAATTAATTAAATTTGGTTTGTAAATTTCAGAGATTATTAAGAGCACCAAAAGCTGCCTGCTACCTTAATTAATTATCAACAACAAAGCTTATTTGTTTAAATTTATGCAATCCAAAGTAAAATTAACTTCAATTTAACTTTATTAGAAATATCAATTTAAGAGACAGAACTAAAAATAAGAGATTAATAACAATACTCACAATTTAGCACATAGAAAAGTTAAGCTTGAACTGCCACACATCTAATAATCTCAATATAAGGCGGCAATTTAGAAAGTTAACAAATTAAAAAAAAACCCTAATTAGAGAAAACTCTTTTGCTGAATTTAATTTATAGCCAGAGGCGTTACATTTTCCCCTCTTATTAAATATTTTTAGAATTTTAACTTGGGTTTTTTAGATAAACATTAGTTTTAAGGTGTTAAACGTTTGTTAAACTGAAAAAAACTTTAAATATAGTCAATGTGAAAACCATTATACACTAGAGCACTCAACTTAGAGATATATAAGCATGCAACATAAGTTTATAACTTTCTTTTTGTAATTTACATGTAATAATCAGAAATAATATTTTAAGAGATACTTATGATCATCAACTTTATGTGCTAGAAGGTACTTGCATATAACAACCTTTATGAGCTAACTTAAAATCTTGATTTAAACACTCTACTAGCTGTTTTTAAAGTAAAATTAAAACTATAAGTATTTAAATGTAGTAAATGCTTAAGACACTTTTTAAGTGTGGTAAAAATGCTTTTTTTTATCAAAATAAAAAAGAAATTCTAAAGAAATTGTAAAGAAAAGACTTTTTTAAATATAAATTTACAAATTCCTACTTATAATCATGAGTCAAAATTTTTTTTTAAAGTCAATGTTTACCGTTCATGATGATGGTTCCTTACTCTTACACTGGAGGTTGAGGCTCGGCCTCTTCTTACTCGCCTTCTCCTCCTCTTCTCTGGTTGCTCCAGCTGCGGCCGCTCTTCTTGTAGTGGTTCTCCCGGAACTCTGGCGGGAAGTTTGGCTCCACTGACGTCCTTCTCCGCGAATTAATCGCTGGCGACCTGGCGTTGTTCACCATCGTCATCAACGCCAACGTATTCGAGGGTCTGCTTGACATCATCAGCAGACGGGTTGGCATTGCCCCCATGGCATCCGAAGGTGTGCTGCCATGTATGCATTTCCAGACAAATCGACATCGTCACTACAATTCTGCTGTACGTAGTGGCAGCCTGTTCTTATTAGAATGGTTCATTCTGATGTCTCTGGGGTGTGGCAGTTCGACTTACCCCACCAAACTAGATGAGTGAAAGTTACTGAGCCATGATTTTTACAATTTGCTTGGCAAGCTTTCCCAGTGCTAAACAGGAGACAACCAAAACTCAATGCAATATAGAAAATTTTAGATTTTTATATAAAATATCACACAGTACCTATTTTAGCTAAGATAATTACAAAAAAAAATACATGTCTATAAGATACCAATTTTTAATGGTTGTGCAAATAAATATAAAATCAAAAACCCCATTAATTTTAAAATTAAAAAATTTAAAAGTTAAGTCATTTAACAGTAATATAAAAAATGCAAGCAGCTTCTAGGTGTTGTACAAAATAATCAGTGAAAATCAACTGTTGCTTATTTGAATAAGCCCTTAAGTAGTATTCATCTAAAAAGTACCAACTATCTTTTTATGCTTGTACAAAAAAAAAAAAGAAGTCTTGGAGTTTACCAATCAGAACCAACGGTTCTCCATTGTAGCAGTTGTCAACCAGTTTTGTAATTTCCTAAGTAATTCCCTTTGTAAATCCCTTTGTAATTCGACCCAGATTGATGTGGTTGACTGAAGCGACTATAGGGGTGGGCAACTCAGCAGGTGCGAACAGTCTAGCTGATTCGTTTGACCCCATCTTGCATAGTTGAGAGGTAGATGGCAGGATCGCTAGTTCGTTCTTTCTTAACAGGTCCATGCCAATAATGCCAAAGTGGCGTGATTCTTGAGTAACCCAGAACGAGTGGTTGATGGGTTCTAAATTCCCCAATTGAAGTTCGACATCCGCGCTACCAATAGGTTGGGTTGTTTTGTTACCAAACCCTTGGATGGTTCTACTTTGTTTAGGAAAATATTTGTCTATACCGTTAGTCAATTCCTTCGGCAGGATTGAAATTTCGGATCCGCTGTCAACCAAAAAGATGACATTTGTGTTTGAATCCGCAACAAATAGTAGGCCCTGAGGGAGGTTCTTCGGTTTGGATGCAGGGAATTTATTCAGTTGAAATGTCCATTTTTCTACACTTTTATCTTTGTTGTGATTGGTAGTGTCGAGAGATTTGTTGTGGTTCTGGCTGCGGTTGCGCTGACCGTTGGGACTGCCCGTTGTGGTGCTGGCTAAGGTAGCTCGGATCGTTGGCGCTGGTCGTGGAGGTGCTGGCTTCAGTGGCGCTGACCGTTGACGCTGGCCCTGGTGATGCTGGCTGTGTTTGTGCAGACCGTTGGGACTGCCCATTGTGGTGCTGGCTAAGGTGGCTCAGATCGTTGGCGCTGGTCGTGGAGGTGCTGGCTTCGGTGGCGCTGACCGTTGACGCTGGCCCTGGTGATGCTGGCTGTGTTTGCGCTGACCGTTGGGACTGCCCATTGTGGTGCTGGCTAAGGTGGCTCAGATCGTTGGTGCTGATCGTGGAGGTGCTGGGCTTCGGTGGCGCTGACCATTGACGCTGGCCCTGGTGATGCTGGCTGTGTTTGCGCAGACCGTTGGGACTGCCCATTGTGGTGCGGGCTAAGGTGGCTCAGATCGTTGGCGCTGGTCGTGGAGGTGCTGGCTTTGGCGGCGCTGACCCGTTGACGCTGGCCCTGTTGATGTCGGCTGCGGTTGCTCAGAACTTTGGTTCTCATCAGGTGTTTCTGCTGCACTACGTGAGGCTGTTTGCTTTATATGAAAAGTCATCTTCGGTTTGTTTGAAGGTGTGGACACTTCATTTCCTGGATGACTTATAGTGCAGTTTGATGCATTTCTGGTTGGTCTCGGTTGAGATGGGGGTTGCTGTCGAGGGGGCGGTTTTATTTACAAATTGGACAGCTTTGGTGTGAGATAGTGTAGCCCCAATCACTCTCCCTCTCACTGCGGAGAGTTTGGGATCTCGTTTTTTGCATGAGGCTGAGATATGGTTTGATGGCGCATACTACATCTCCTGTCAAAACAGGTACGGGTATTTACACCAAATCTCTGATGGTTTCTGCATATAATTTCATTGTTGTTAATGGCTGTCCATTGCTGTTGTGCTTGGGCTGGTCTGTTTTGATTTGAGCGCGGGGCATTGCTATAGTTTAAATTTCTAGCTCGTCCCTTTGCCTCTTGCTCATTTGTGTCGAGCATTACTTTCCAAGCAATTTGAAGTCTTGTCTTTCAGGTGAAGCTTCTCCGTAAACGATTTTTAAACGAGGAGGTGCTAAGTGTATTGTGAGAAATTTTGTTAATACACCTTCATTTCTGAACTCAGCTAACCAATGATTAATCTCATCACCTAGTTCCCTACTTGACATGGAGTGCCTGTCAGTTTCTTGCCAGTAGCACGTTGCTTACTCGCGCTTGCCCACTCATTAGGAACTCTTTCAACGTGTCGTAGTTCCTATCTTCTGGTTTATATCTGTGGTATAGCTCTCTCTCTCTTTCCAGGTCACTAATGTTTCAAGCAGCCTGTAAAGATCTTGATCCGATCGAATGTCATAATCGTTGGCGATCTTCTCAAAGTGTTTTAGCTTTATTTTTAACTGCTCTGTATCACGCTTTAAGTATCCGATTTGACTGACAAGATCGCCCTTTTTCTGCATTAGTTTATACAGCTGGCTTGTTTGTTGTGCGGGGCGTACTGCCACCTATGTCTACTGTGACGTCATACCTACTATCTTCTGGCTGGGGTTGGCAGTTGTAAGACGGACTGCGAACACATGGTTGGAAGTTTTCTTTCACACCTGACCCTCCTTGCTCTACTGAAGGTTCTCTATAGTTCAGAGGAGAGCGACTGGTCACCTGGCTCCTTGGTAGGTCTTGAGCCTTTGAGGTGTGTGAACCTGGTGGGGAACCTGGATTTGAGGATCCATGTATGTATTCTGTCTACCCTGAGTTGAGATGTCGTGATTTATCCTTGTGGATGGATTTGGACTTCTCAATTCATGTAATTCTTCTTGTAATTTTCGAAATTCCTCTTGAAGTTTAGCCTGTCGAATTTGTTCCTTCAAA
This sequence comes from Thalia democratica, assembly GCF_965202585.1. Taxonomy (NCBI): domain Eukaryota; kingdom Metazoa; phylum Chordata; class Thaliacea; order Salpida; family Salpidae; genus Thalia; species Thalia democratica. Next base: position 54,955 of record NW_028139260.1, read on the forward strand.
TCTTTGATCCCCTGTACTATCTCCTCGGCACTCAGTTTTTGAGGTGGCACTTGAATAGGGGGTCTCCTGTTGTTTTGGGGGAATAGTCCATGTTTAAGTTGTTAGGTTGGAGTTGTTGTTGGAATGGCAAAGGAGAGGTTCTTGCTGGAGGAATGGAGCTGTTGCTAGGTGTAGAATTTTGTTGGGGTGGGTAGCTTTGTCTTGGCAGACCACTTGGATTAGGCTGGTCTCTAGGTTTTGATAACTGTCCATTGCTGCCTGGGTTGTTCCTCCTCCTGGCTATTTCCTGACTGATCCCCCCTGCGTTCATGTCAATCACTCCTGGTCATATCTTTCGCACGATGCTTGTGGTTGGTCTGATGGACCAGGTTGGCTACGGCGCGAAGAGTGTGAGTCAACACCCTTTTGTTAATCCCTCTGTTTATATTACGTTGGCTACAGCGAGTTTCGGGGTTGTTGACCTTGTCTAAAGTATGATGTATGTTCTCTTTAGATCCTTTTTGGTGGGCTTGGATCTGTCACTCATTGTGCTATACCAAGAGTTAGGTGTGGCCCACTAGTTTATTTTAAAATTAATTAAATTTGGTTTGTAAATTTCAGAGATTATTAAGAGCACCAAAGCTGCCTGCTACCTTAATTAATTATCAACAACAAAGCTTATTTATTCAATTTTATGTAAAACCAAAGAACAGATAATTTCAATATAATTAACTATTAACACCAAAGTTTATTTATTCAAATTTATGTAAACCAAATTACAGATATTTCAATATAATTGAGTATTAACACCAAAGTTTATTTATTCAAATTTATGTAAAACCAAAGTACAAATAACTTCAATTTAATTTTATCAACAGCCAAGTTTATTTATTCAAATTTATGCAAAACCAAAAGTACAATTAACTTCAATTTAATTTTATCAACAGCAGAGTTTATTTATTCAAATTTATGCAAACCAAAGTAAAATTAACTTCAATTTAACTTTATTAGAAATATCAATTTAAGAGACAGAACTAAAAATAAGAGATTAATAACAATACTCACAATTTAGCACATAGAAAAGTTAAGCTTGAACTGCCACACATCTAATAATCTCAATATAAGGCGGCAATTTAGAAAGTTAACAAATTAAAAAAAACCCTAATTAGAGAAAACTCTTTTGCTGAATTTAATTTATAGCCAGAGGCGTTCCACAACATTTGTTTACTTAAAATTTCAAATTTAATGTTTATTCTTGAATTATTATCATAATAAGATAAGTTTTGCTGAATGATTTGTTTACAAAATGTTAGCATTTTTCCTTGTAAAAAATTAGTCATAACTGTTTTACCACTGCGGTGCACTACAACAGCTGCGTTATTTTTAAGTCTAAATTCTTATGAAGTTCATGAATTAAAAAAAAAAGATTCTTATAGAGTTTTACATCAAAGCCGGTACAAAATGATCTCTATGTACAGGAACCTGGCTATGTGTATTTGGTACTCAAAAACTTGTTTAAATTTTCGAATACTACATAAGCATAGTTTAAAAACAAACGAGCTAAGCAAGGAAACTAAGTATTTAAAGTATAAAGATATTACATTCTTTATTTTCTTCTTCTTTTCTTTTTATTTTGGTGGTACACATGCACCAGTGTCCCTCCTCAGCCTACACCCCTGGTTTTAACAATTGTATTTTGAGCGTTATATGAAAATAAAAGAACGGAAGTACTAAAAATAATCTATATTTAAAATATTCTTTTTTAATTTAACTGATATTTTGCAGTATAACAACTTTTTATAAATTTCTCCACTAATATTGATTTAAAGTATTAAAGTCACTAGCTTAGGTATAAAAAAAAAGTTATCATTAGCTGTATTTTATTATATAAGTATTGATTTAAAATAATTTTGTTTATTTAAGCTAAGAACATGTGCTCGATAAAATCTAAATCAGAGAGCTTACTTATAAGTTAAATCTATTTTTAAGTTTTAAAAATTTTTCCATTGATTGTTAAACGTCCATTAATAAACATAAGGACTCATTGAGTTTCTATGTTTCCTTATTTCATTAAATTTAAAAAATCAAGTCTTTTTTTAATTAAATTAAAAAAATTATTTTACCTATTGTAGACTAAAGTACTGTAGTCAGTTGCAAAAAATTTAAAATCTATTTTTTTCAAATATGCATCTTATTAAATTATTAATAATCATAACCTGATTATTAATGAATTTTATTTATAAGATTAATAATGTTTGTTCCTTCACAATAGCAGAAATAATAAAGAATGAAACATTTTAATAAATAAAATAACTTTATTGTAAATTAACAAAAATAGTTAAGCATTTTAAATTACTTAATACTTGTAACTACTTGGTTATTTAAATAAGAAATAAGTCAAAATATATTACTTTTTATCTGAAGGCTCTTAATAAAATCAGTTGTATCTAGAAGAGCTATTAGTAAGAGATTAGAATTAATTTGTATTTAGGGTAGAGTGTTGTTTTTACTTCAAATAAAATTTCAATTTTAAATAAAACTTGTGATCTTAATTTTTAGTAATTATGTATTAAGTTTGTTAATTATACTAAGGTTACTAAAGGGGAACTTAATTAATATTACTGTTTAGTATTATTTTTTTAATAAACTTTCTATAAAATTCTTTTTATGTTTAAGATTTGACACTGAAGAAATTTGTCAAAAATTATTATAAAGTATTTGGTAAAAATTTTGCTCTCTTATAGCTCATAATCTAAATAGTAAAGCCTTTTTATAGTAATATTTTGCTTATTTAAGGTTGAACTTCAATATACTTAATAAAATAAAATGGGATAAAGGTAGACTGACTCTTTTGATTACAAAAACCAGACATGATTGAAAATTTGACGAAACCGAAATTGTAAAAGCGGTTTAAACTACCAAAAAAATTAGTCTCAGTCTTTTACTATAGTCTTTATTTTTTTGAATAAGAATTGAAAATGTTTGTTTTTTAACAAACAAAAGATCTTTTTGAATAATTGTAAAACACTGAGACTGATTTTTTTGATGATTCTTACTGTTTTTTTTATATTTGTTTATTCAATATACTTTATATTTTGAATTTTACTTTAACGCAGGCTAACAAAAATATCGTTTTATCATTAAATAGTGTAAATTTTGGTCAGATGTAATAAAGTTTTTAATAATAGAGTCAAGCAAATTTAAAAATTTATTAGTTAGAACTCGTTAAGAATCAGAAATAATCTGAAAATGAACATTAGCTGTATACTATTAGCAATATCAGTTTTATCTAAATTAGGTTGAGGTACAAGCAGTTGGTTAAATTAATTTAGGGTTGCTCTCTCCGATGGTTTTAAAATCTTTTTCATAATTTCAAATGTTAATGTTTGTATTTTAAGTATGTTAGGAAAATATAAATGTAAAGCAGATCTGTGTTCAGTTAACAATTATTTTTTTAAATTCAATGTATTAAAACAATTTTATTATATATTTTTTTAATAATTTTTTTTCTACCTATACCAAACTCAAGTACTAAAATCTGTTGTAAAGACTAAAAAAGTTCATTTAAATCATCAGCTTTATTTTTGTAGTCTAATGCTTGTTAAAAATTTGCCTTATTATAAGTAAAATTCAATGCTATAAATATACAATAATAGATAAAACTTTTTTCTTATAAAAACTAAAGAGGAAAACAAAATCTTACACTATTTTTATTTTAAGATAGTTTGAGTCAGTTCTTTTCTTGTTCTGAATTAAAAAGAGAGACAAAAGAAGATGAGAGAACATTTTTATCACTAGTGGGTGCTCTTATTTACTTCTAGCCGAGGTTCGTAACTTTAGGATATAAGAAGACACATCTTCAAAATGTTATTCATAGACAGTGGCAGCATCCAAAGATAGCTAGAAAGTAGTAAAGGACGTCCCAGCTAAGGTAGCTAAAGAAAAGTCCAGGTTTCATTAAAGGAAAGCTTTAGCATCAACGTGTACAAAGTACTCAAGCAAGTACACCCTGATACTGTAATCCTCAGCAAAGCTATAAACATCATAGATTATTTAGAGGTAGGAGCTGATATTAATGTAAAGCAGAATTGTGTTAGTTTAGCAAAGATTTTTTTTATTTAGTAAGTTTATGAATTTTTATTGAATACTTTTATAATAGTTTTACACCTGTATTAAATTTTAGTACTAAAATCTTTTGTAAAGATAGAAAAAGTTCATTTTCATCATTAGTTCTATTTTATTTATTTTGCGGAGTTGGCATTTTTTTTAAATCAATGTATTAGAAACAATTTTATTACATTTATTTTAATAAGTTTATTCCCACCTATATAAAATTTTTGTACTAAAGTCTTTTGTAATAAATAAAAAAGTTCATTCTAACCATTAGCTTAAATTTAGTAGTCTAATAGTTAATAAAATTTTGCTTTATTATAGGGTAAAATTCAATGCTATAAATATACAATAGTGAATGAAAATTTTTTTAATAAGAATTAATGTGGAAAATAAAAAAATATAATTTTTATATAAAGATAACTGGTATAAGTTCTGTTCTAGTTTTGACTTAAAACGAGAGAAAAGTGAAGATGAGAGAACATTTTTGTCACTAGTAGGCGCTCTTATTTTCTTCTAGCCAAGGTTCGTAACTATAAAATATATTGAGACACATCTTCAAAATCTTATTCATAGACATTAGCAGCATCTAAGGGTAGCAAGAAAGTGGTAAAGGACGTCCCAGCTAAGGTAGCTAAAAAAAGTGCAGGTTTCATTGTAAGGAAATCATCAGCATTAACGTGTACAAAGTGCTCATGCAAGTACACCCTGATACTCGATTTCCAGCAAAGCTTTGAGCATCATAGAGTATTTAGAAGTAGGAGCTGAAGGTTGAAAATATTTAGAGCAGCACAGTGTGTTAGATTAGCAAAGATCTATTTTATTTAGTGAGTTAATGAATTTTTATTAAACATTTTTAAACTGTTTTTCATCTATATCAAATTTAGGTACTTAAATTTGTTGTCAAGATAGTAAAAAATCATTTTCATCATTAGCTTTGTTTTATACAGTTTTTAATTTTAGAAAAAGTTGCCATTTTGTAATTAAACATATTACAATGAATATCAAAAAAATATGTTTAATTATAACTAAAGTAATTTAAGCAATTTTTTAACGAGACAACATATTTTATCACTTGTGGGCGCTCTTATTTTTATTAGCTGAGGTTCGTAAATATTTAATATATTGAGACACATCTTGCAAAACTTATTCATTGAGAATGGCAGCATCAAAAGGTAGCAAGAAAGTAGTTAAGGACGTCACAGCTTAAGGTAGCTAAAACAAAGTGTAGGTCTCATTGTAAGGAAAGCTTCAGTATCAACGTGTACAAATTTTTCAAGCAAGTACACCTTAATTACTTGATTTTCAAGCGAGGCCTTGAACATCATGAAGTCTTTTGTCAATGATATGTTCGAGTGCATTGCCACCAAAGCTACACATGTGGCTCACTACAACAAGCGTTTAACCATCAGCAGTCGCAAAAAATAAATCTGGTGTTCGTCTAAGAAAGCTGTGTGGTTTTTACCTAATTCAAAAATTCAAAACTTTAGGGTGTCAATTTTCCATTCAAAAATAAATTACTTTGATAAAATAGGATAAATGAATTTTAAGTTAAATAACCATTGATATTTGCTGTAGGCAGTTGGTAATATCAAATGTTTGTAGATGAGCTAGCAATAAAAACCTAGTTTTAATTAACTATTAAGGGTAGATTTTTATTTATTTAAAGTCAAGCTAGACAGACTAAAATGATTTAGCTCTTATGCATTTTCTTTTTTTTTATTCTTAAGTTATTGTTAAACGACTAAAATCCTATGTTTTAACTGTTATTTAATTAAATTTTCTTCTATATCTTATTGTATTTAGTGTTTATTTGTATTGTAACTAATTTAATGTTTCAGATACTTAAACAAAACAAAATATGGAAAACGTTTTGAGATTAACCATTGGAAAGAATAACATTGATGAAGGTTTATTAAAAGCACTTCTAATAAGCTTGTGGCCAAAAATTGTGAAAGTTCACATTACTCAAAAAGCCAGTTATGTGGTATTCTCAACTGTTGAAGAAGCAAAACAAATGCTGGATTCCAAATCAATGAATCTTGAAGGTTACTTGGTAAAAGTAGAGAAGCTAGATAGAAAGACAAGAAAAGATTTCAAAAGTTTAAGCAAGATTGCTTCAACTGAAAACAAATGTGACACGCTATCAAATGAACTTACCTGTTTACAAACGCAGATTGAAACAGAGACTGTTCCTGACAAAAGTCATCAACACAATAATAAAAAGAAACGTGCCTACTCATCGGTAAGCATTTATATGATACATCAAAGTATAACAAATTAAGATAAAACATCATAAAATTGTTTGTTTTCTTAACTATTTACAGTTTTTTAAATCTATATAGTTTATGACTTGGTTAAAATATTAGAAACAGAATAAACATTTATAATATTATATTTAGCATTTAGTAACGCTTAACACTGTCTTATATACAATAGAAATAGGAGTATAATTGATTTTAATTTATCAAACTATTTATCTTTATAGATATTACGAAACAATACCAAAACAATGACAACACCCAAAGTAAAGAATAGACGTATAAGTAAAAACTATACTCAGTTGTTTTCAAAATTACAAACAAACAAGTATCTTGAAGAAATCGAAACATCAAAATGGTTGAAATGTTTAAACAACTCAATGAAACAACATACTTGGCACCAAAATGTTATGCAAAGTTTTGTTAAAAAAGACCAATTTGCTTCGATTCAAATGAGTTGCAGTGATCTTTGGTCAATAGCAAACGAACAAAGCTACATAGAAGATCCTGTTTTAGACGCAGTCCTCAACGACAGTTTTAAGGATCACAAACAAATAGGGTTCATTGAAACAAGTGTTTTCAATGCAATTGAAAACCCTTACTTCAGTGAAACGACTGTGACTCCTTTCAAAAATGATAAAGACGCTTACGTTGCCGTCAAGAACATAAACAACAATCACTGGATATTCGTTTTCCTGAACTTTTTAAACAAAACACTTTATGTTGTGGATCCAAGGCGGAGTGATGATCAGATAGAAACAGCAAGAAAAGTTATGAAAGCTTTTAAACAAGTGCACCATAACGAAATCAATGCAAGTGAAACATCGAAATGGAACTTTATGAGCGATGAATGGAACTTTGATTGTATTCAGCACAATATTCAGAGAGATTTTGTCAACTGCGGTATTTATTGCATGGAATACGCTTTGAAAGTTAAAAATGATTTTCCTATTAAACCTTCGTACTTACTCGTTGAAAGTAACTTTAATGATAAAAGGCAGTTTTATACCGCAATGTTACTAAACGTTTCAAAACCAAAGCTTAAAGTCGATAATGAAACAATAAAAGAAGAAGAAAAAGAATTTATTGAACATCCTTATTATGTGAGTAAAAGTTTAGATGAAGACGGATCAGGATTAGTTATAACATTAAAAAGAAAAAAAACTAGAAAAACGAAACTAGAATCTGAAAGAGATATTTTTTAACTGGTTTATTCTATTATGTTTTATGAAACTTAATTTTTACACATTTTTGCTACAATAAACAAAACAATTTACCAAAATAAACAATACTTGTTTTTTTTATACTTGTATAGTTTTTTACAGTAAGACAAAGAATTGCACGACATAAAGTATTTTGTTTGGGTTTATTAAACGGGTAGTCAAATGTTTTAGAAGCAAAATAAGTTTAAACTTAAAACTAGAGCTATAGCTATACTTAATCTAATTTTAAATGTACTAGATACCAGTAGCGAAGCGGGGTAATTTTGATAGGGTCGCGGAAATACTATGCAATCAGGCAAATCCCCAAATAATTGTCTTTAGCCTTGAGTGCTTCGGTTCTCGTACTCTGCACTTAATGACTTGCTTGTTGTGAAGGATTGTTTCATAAATTTCTAGCGTAGCCTGCTTATTTGATTGCTTCCCTACGCCTGCCTGCTAAGTCGCTACTTTTTTAGACTTCTAGCTGACACTGTTTAATTTGCGTGTTGCTGCTGCTTAGCTATTAGTTTCCTCGCTCGATCGCTTCTGTTTGATTTTCTGTTTGAATTTAGTACATATTTTATGTATAACAGCCGAAAACTAATTTTTAAATTCACATGGTGCTAAACTTTATCAAGAATTTGGCTCTTCATAAGAATTCTGTCATGAAATTTGGAACACGTTTAAAATGCAGCTGACACAAACTGAGCTTTTATCTAACAATATGAAAATTTCAAATATAAAGTAAAAAAATTTAACAAAAGAGTGTTTAGCAGGAAAATTAATGTTTGAGCTTTATAATAAAGTTATTCTAATTTAGTTTGACGTGGTTTATTAAAAAGCAGGTCTCTATTTGAAGCAAAGTCCTTAAAAGCTTAAACTCAACGACTAAACATTTTTAAAACTTTATTTTTTTTTTTCAGGTTTAGCAGTAGCTGCAGCGTTCTGTGCCAGGCCTCTCCATTGATTTTTTTAAATAATGAATTAAAAATTCTTAATTATGGTTCGTAGATTAATAGTACTTTTTTTTTAACGTTAAAAATATTAGAAATCCTTAATTAAATAACTATGATATTGTTTTAGTTTATCAAAGGTTGGTACTTAAATAGTGAGTTAATACTCATTTACTTTTTATACTGGTTCCAAATGTATGCTTATAATAGTTTGTAAAACCATGTGGTGTAGGACTCGATAACCGAAAGGTTCCTTTGTACACCAGGACCTTAGACCAAATCTTTTTAGCGCTTTTTTTATCGTTTAATGATCAATATATTTAAAACAAAAGTTTTATTATGTTGACAGAACGTTCTTAAAATATTATTCTAAATGTGTCATAATGCTACTGTCACATTACAGATTTTGTAGTTTAGTCACTGAACAAAAAATAATGTTTAAAACTTATGCAAAAAACTGTTTTCTAAAAATTCCTGCGTATTGCTTATAAGATACTGCTGGCTCTTGTTTTTATTATTTTTTATTAATTTTTGAAGTTTAATATTTTATCCAAATAATTCGACGTATTTAAAAGTTTAGCTTTTAAATTCATCAGCAGACAATATCTTAGAAAAGTTTTTTTTAAGTGTTTATTTGTTAGTAAATTTAAAATCAGAAAGCCACATCTGAAAATAAACAATAAAATAAACTTAAAAAAGTATAGAAACAATAGTGTTAAAAGAAATAAAGTCAAGTAGTAGCTTTTAAAAAGCTTTTAGTGTTTTAATATTTTCAGTGTATTGAAATTCGTCAAAATTATAAACTTTAGTTGTTTTTCATACTGAAGTTAAATATATAAGTCCAAGAAACAAAAGCATTCAATAACTCTCTAATATATAGAAGTAACTTACATAGTAGTTAATGATTAAAAGATGTAAAGCTTTTTCAAGTTGACTTTTATACTTTTAATAAATTCTTAAAACCAAAGAAAAACGAAATTATCACGGTATTGCGTTTTATAATGGTAAAGAAAAAAAAGTTTTGCAAAATGGTTAAAATTTCAGTTATTTTACATTATACAAGTCTAAGTCAAGTAAGAAGAAGCTTTTAGTTCAAATTTTGATTATAAATTTCAGGGATTTTTATTAAATAACATAATTTATTATAAATTTAAAAAAAAGTTTTGGTCTAAAACAATATAAGCTAATAGAATATATTCAAGTATACATTTAGGCAACTGCCTGTCATTACTATTTAGTATTACTTATCGGAGTGATTTTTCAAGGACTAAGTTTGTCAAGAAGTAAATAATAACTAGTCTAGTTAGTGTAATCTAACAAAATTATAATTTTTTATAATAGTATTTTAAACCTCCGGACCGGACCTATATTTGTGAGTTTTTTTTTTGTCGTTTAGTAAATCAATACAATAATAATGCATTGTTTAATTACTTGTATAAATTACAGTTAAAGCTCATACAAAGATTTATTCTCTTATCGTTACTACCGGTTGCTTATTTTCAAACTCATTATTAGTGTTTATTTAATGGGATTTCAAAATATATTAAATTTTGGCAAATTTTTAATACAACCTTGTAGATATTTAAGTTAAAGTAACAAGACATTTCTAAACTAAGAAAGTTAACAAATAAGTTTTTTTTTTAAATAAGAATTACGATACTATCTAACTGAGTCATTTTACATTAGCTAATATAAAAGAAGCTTAGTGTGATTAATACGAATATAAAATATATTTGACGGAACTATCGACAATTTAATTATTTAGTAGAGAATGTTCGGTCAATGGGAGATTTAAAATAAGAAGAGCCTACAAATAAAAAAGTTAAATCTAACCTACAAACGTTATTCATTAAACAGTTAAACAAATGTAAACACTACAATGTATTATTTTTAGAATTTTTGTCTAAAAATTAATCTTAAGCGTATAATCAAGTTTGATTTGTAAACAATTGTATGAATTTTCGATTAAATAGGAAGTTTTAATCAATCAGTCAAAGTAAACATTTACAGAAATATGACAAGTTCTATATTTTTTTTGCTAATTTTATTCCTGAACAAAAGTAGTGCAGTAACACAGACACCAATTTATAATAGATTTCAACAAATTCACATCTTAACAAAGCAGATTGAAACAGAACAAAATAAATTACGTTCACAGACTTAACACCACTTAATTCAGATCAAACGTTTCAAGCAGAATTTGTTCACAGCAGAGTTCAAGTCGCATCTATCATGCGACTTGAACTTGCTGTGAAACAAATTCTGCTTGAAACAGCAGCGGGTGCAAACTTTTTTCGCGTACTCCGTCAGCAGCGAGTCCAGTTCTGCGGTCCGCTTTTCCGTGCCCGGCCATCCCAGCACGTCACCGTACTCTCCCGAGCAGCCGACCGCGTCAGCGAACCTTCCGAAGTCCGAATCGAAGAGTGCTAGAGCGTCTTGGCGGGCTTCGTCGAATTCTGATTTCACGTTGGTCCAGGTCGGTTGCTTTTGTGCGGAGGCTTTGGTCAAGCGGTTGAAGACACGCTTTTCAAACTCTTCACAGGCCTCTTTAAGCTTTCCAGCGAGGTATGCATCCATTTTTATCAATTTGTTCATTAGAAGCGTTTAACAACAGTAAAGTGCTTTTTAAAAATTATTGGTTAAATACCATTTGAAAGTTGTACCAAAATAAAAACTAATAATTATTGTAAGCATGAAACTAAAAATGAAATGATTCAATGCTTCAGTAGTCGTGTATTACTAAATAGTATACTGTTTAAGTCAATATAAAGTTATTATATATTTTAACTCACATTTTAAAGATACCATTTAAACTAATATCAAACTTTAATTAACCTAAAAATAATATTTTAATCACACTAAAAACACACAATAAAAATTAAGTTTAAAAAGTTGCCAGTCTACACAACTAGATAGTTTTTGTTTTGTTTTTCAATAAGAAGACTAAATTTAGTAAAATTTTTAGTTTTTTTAAACGTGCATATAACTTTCGCCCAACCAGTATTTTAAAAACTCATAAAAATTTCTTGCCATTATACTTTGAAGAAAAATTTTTTTTTCACAAACTTGATATTTAAAACATATAAATAAAACTGATGCAAACAATTTTTAATCAACAAGAATAAAATCTTAAAAACTAGATAATCTTTTAAAAGAGATAAGACTAATGCAAACTAAGAAATAGCATATAATGGTATTTAGACTGTTGTTTTAGAGACTACGGTGATTCGTTACTAATATTATTTTAGAATTCAACTACATTCAACCTTAAATTATTGAATATAATGTTGCAATAACAGAAAATTTCCTGATAATTAAAGTTTAGAAGGCGTCATTTTACTTCGCTCTAGCTTTTGTTTTTAGCAGGGCTTTCCAAGTTCGTCAAATTAGTCGATGAAATCGAACATTTAAAAAACTTCATTTTTGATTGAATGTCTACTTAACTATATATTTCAAAAACTTTGTATAAATATTTAAAATTATCTTTTTTTTATCACTTTAAAAACACACAATCAAAATTAAGTATACTGAGTTTCGTTCGTGATTTAAAAAAAAACAAAATCTGATGTTTTACTATATATATATATATATATATATAAACGAGTAATACTCGTTTACTTAGAAAAACCGTTGATCAAGTGACCAGGACTTCATAAATAAACTGCCAACAATACAGTTTAAAATATAAAGCATTCGTCCATAATGATCGAACTTAAATTTAACTTATTTTTTAAATGTAACATGCTTCTTACACTTGTCTAGTTAAAATGTTATAAACGTTAGTAGTAACATTAAATTACAATGCTCAATTCTACAGCTAGTTGAAAGTTATTGAAAATATAAGACTGAAAGCTTAATGAAATTTAGAAAAAAAAAATGTAATTAAACTTCAATTATTTCCTTCGAAAAAAAAGTTTTCTTTGCAGAATACTGAATTAGAGTATATAATTTTAATTGCAAGAATACCTGGTTAGATAAAAGTACCTTTTAAGGATAAATTATTAAAAACAAGTTATCCACAAAGAAAGTATCAAAAAAATTTATATAAAACTTGTTACAGATGTATTGATTTTCATTTTAAATCAACATTTTTTAAAGTATTTGCAAACTAATTAATTTTATCTATCTTTGTTATGAATCATCTTTTTATAATGCCCTATTTGTGGTACCCTGTGACAAACCCTGCTTTATACCTGCTTGCAAACTTCTTTCACTAAAGTAAGTTGTACGTCTTGTTTATTTTTCAAGCTTAAAGTAATAAAAATGTAAATTTTTTAGATAACGTCTATTAAAGTATACAAGTATTTCTTTTAAGCTCCATACAATTTAAAACTATAGTACTGACAAATGAAGTACTTATACAAAACTATAGAACTGACAGATGAAGTACTTATACAAAAATATAGAACTGACAAATGAAGTACTTATACAAAACTATATAACTGAGAGATGAAGTAGTTATACAAAACTATAGTACTGACAAATGAAGTACTTAAACAGAACTATAGTACTGACAGATGAAGTACTTATACAAAACTATAGAACTGACAGATGAAGTACTTATACAAAACTATAGAACTGACAGATGAAGTACTTATACAAAAATATAGAACTGACAAATGAAGTACTTATACAAAACTATAGAACTGAGAGATGAAGTAGTTATACAAAACTATAGTACTGACAAATGAAGTACTTAAACAAAACTATAGTACTGACAGATGAAGTACTTATACAAAACTATAGAACTGACAGATGAAGTACTTATACAAAACTATAGTACTGACAGATGAAGTACTTATACAAAACTATAGTACTGACAGATGAAGTACTTATACAAAACTATAGAACTGACAAATGAAGTACTTATACAAAACTATAGAACTGACAGATGAAGTACTTAAACAAAACTATAGAACTGACAAATGAAGTACTTATACAAAACTATAGAACTGACAGATGAAGTACTTAAACAAAACTATAGTACTGACAGATGAAGTACTTATACAAAACTATAGAACTGACAAATGAAGTACTTATACAAAACTATAGAACTGACAGATGAAGTACTTATACAAAACTATAGAACTGACAGATGAAGTACTTATACAAAACTATAGTACTGACAGATGAAGTACTTATACAAAACTATAGAACTGACAAATGAAGTACTTATACAAAACTATAGAACTGACAGATGAAGTACTTATACAAAACTATAGAACTGACAGATGAAGTACTTATACAAAACTATAGAACTGACAGATGAAGTACTTATACAAAACTATAGAACTGACAGATGAAGTACTTATACATAACTATAGAACTGACAGATGAAGTACTTATACAAAACTATAGAACTGACAAATGAAGTACTTATACAAAACTATAGAACTGACAGATGAAGTACTTAAACAAAACTATAGAACTGACAAATGAAGTACTTATACAAAACTATAGAACTGACAGATGAAGTACTTAAACAAAACTATAGAACTGACAAATGAAGTACTTATACAAAACTATTGTACTGACAGATGAAGTACTTATACAAAAACTTATAGAAATGACAGATAAAGTACTTATACAAAACTATAGAACTGACAGATGAAGTACTTATACAAAACTATAGTACTGACAGATGAAGTACTATACAAAACTATAGAACTGACAAATGAAGTACTTATACAAAACTATAGAACTGACAGATGAAGTACTTATACAAAACTATAGTACTGATAGATGAAGTACTTACACAAAACTATAGAACTGACAGATGAAGTACTTATACAAAACTATAGAACTGACAGATGAAGTACTTATACAAAACTATAGAACTGACAGATGAAGTACTTATACAAAACTATAGTACTGACAGATGAAGTACTTATACAAAACTATAGTACTGACAGATGAAGTACTCATACAAAACTATAGTACTGACAGATGAAGTACTTACACAAAACTATAGAACTGACAGATGAAGTACTTATACAAAACTATAGAAATGACAGATGAAGTACTTATACAAAACTATAGAACTGACAGATGAAGTACTTATACAAAACTATAGAACTGACAGATGAAGTACTTATACAAAACTATAGAACTGACAGATGAAGTACTTATACAAAACTATAGAAATGACAGATGAAGTACTTATACAAAACTATAGTACTGACAGATGAAGTACTTATACAAAACTATAGAAATGACAGATGAAGTACTTATACAAAACTATAGAACTGACAGATGAAGTACTTATACAAAACTATAGAACTGACAGATGAAGTACTTATACAAAACTATAGAAATGACAGATGAAGTACTTATACAAAACTATAGAACTGACAGATGAAGTACTTATACAAAACTATAGAACTGACAGATGAAGTACTTATACAAAACTATAGTACTGACAGATGAAGTACTTACACAAAACTATAGAACTGACAGATGAAGTACTTATACAAAACTATAGTACTGACAGATGAAGTACTTATACAAAACTATTGTACTGACAGATGAAGTACTCATACAAAAATATAGAACTGACAGATGAAGTACTTATACAAAAATATAGAACTGACAGATGAAGTACTTATACAAAACTATAGAACTGACAGATGAAGTACTTATACAAAACTATAGTACTGACAGATGAAGTACTTATACAAAACTATAGTACTGACAGATGAAGTACTCATACAAAACTATAGTACTGATAGATGAAGTACTTAAACAAAACTATAGAACTGACAGATGAAGTACTTACACAAAACTATAGAACTGACAGATGAAGTACTTATACAAAACTATAGAAATGACAGATGAAGTACTTAAACAAAACTATAGAACTGACAGATGAAGTACTTATACA
This sequence comes from Thalia democratica, assembly GCF_965202585.1. Lineage (NCBI taxonomy): Eukaryota > Metazoa > Chordata > Thaliacea > Salpida > Salpidae > Thalia > Thalia democratica. The sequence goes on from NW_028139260.1 coordinate 70,340, forward strand.
AAACTATAGAAATGACAGATGAAGTACTCATACAAAACTATAGTACTGACAGATGAAGTACGCTGACTTCTTGTAATCGTACACTGTTCCGTACTGCGAACAGTTCTTCTTGCAGCTCATCTGCATCCATAGGTAGCTCTTAGGGTATCCCTTGTACCAATCATAGATGAAAACTTTGTGGACATTGGCAGGTTGTCCGCCCTGGTCCACGCGGATTGCGGGTTGTCACGTGAGAACCCGATCCACACGTAAGAGTTGGATATTCCAACAAGTTGGCACAGTATCCTGTTATAATGAGATTTGTAGTGGTGTTAACTTACTTTGTGGGTTATAAAATTTCAAAGTGTTGCATCTACAAATGTACTGCGATACGTTTTTATAGTTAAAAAACAGTATTTAACTATGCTCTTATTAAACAGTATTTAAAAACAGAAAATAACAAACTGTTTTCAAAATATTTTATTGCTTCCTTAAATAAGTAGTCAATCAATTGAAAAAGTTCTTAAAACAAATTGAATTTATTAAGCTTTTTATGTAATATTACGTTTGAAATAACTCAAACCCATTATACAAACAGAAATTTAGATCAGTTTACGAAGTAACTTATACAAACGTTTTTTATAGGTTAATATAGGTTATATAAAAGCTTTGCTATATCAAAGTTTTCAGAGATATTTATTTATTTAAGGTGATACAATATCTACATTATTATCATATTTACATTCTTAACCAAACAAAACTAAAAATAAGAACAAACAAGGCGAAATAAACATAAGTTAACTTTTAAAGAAGCCTTTTTTAAATTTAGCTAACTAAAGTTATTTAAATTTGTTGGACACGTCATAATGCGTTTATTTTTTGGTTCTTTAAGATTATTTTGCTGTTTGCTTTATATTGTTTTAATGAAACAAGTAACACTTAGAAACTAAAGTAAAAAATACTAACATTAGTTGTTTTTTGTATTATTAATACATTAATTTTACATTTTTCCCTTTAAAAGTTTTTATAGTTTCCAAAACCCGTTTTGCTGTGAAACCGATTGACTAATAAAACATTTTTATATAGTTTTTATAGTTTTAAATATATATTGTGTTTAATTTTTTCTACTTACTTCTATCAAGTCTTGTACTTATTCCATCCATGACCAGGTTACCATTGTACGTGGACACACAATAGGCCTGGGCTGCGTTCCAATTCGTCCATTTCTTAACAAACACGTAACTTAACTGTTCTGAAAGTAATAGTTTGTACGTTTTATAATGCACAAATAAACATAAAACTGAAGTATACGATGTAAAACGTTTTTAACTTTGTATTTTTTTTTTCTTTAATAAACTTTAAAGCATGATGGTTATTGACCTACTGTAAAATAAGAATAGTGAAAATGTTTTTTTTTTCAAATTGTTTTTCATAAAAAGCGTCTAACATAAGAGGTTAAATCATACTAGTTCAATCATCAAACCGCAAGCTTTCAATAGACTGATTTCGTTCCTATTGAAACTCGTCAGTAGGCCGCAAGTTTCAATGAGAATGAAATCCTCAGTCTACCTCAGTCTCAGTCTACCGAAAGCTTGTGGTCTAGTGGTCGAATTTGTTTGTTCAAACCTTTGTGCTAAACTTAAGCTCGTCTCACAGCGTGTGAAAGTCCAGGATTAGGCTATTTAGACTTTTAGCGATGTTTTCTTTGAAAAAATCTAGTTAAGATTTTTTTTTTTAAGATTTAATTTATTAAGTAAACAGTTTTAACAGATCCTTTTATTACTAAAACAAAAGCTTATAATAATGTTGAAAAGTATGGTAGCTTGTATTTCAAAAAGTTCTGTTAGTAAAATAAATTTGTTTGTTTGCATCAGATACAACAGTAAACGAAACAATTTAAAGTAAGAAATAAAGTATTATACTTCTTAATACTTTTATTTTTTTCTCTTAAAACTAAATTACAATCAAATATTATATATATATAAAAGTAAATTTTTGTTGTATACAACCAAAGGTATTTCTTAAATCTCTTTTTATCTAGTAAAATTTAAGTTATACCAGTAAGTAGAAATTAAACTTAAGAAAAACTAAATTTAACTTGTTTTGTTACTAAATCGCCAAGAATATATTATTTTACTGAAAAAGTTCAATAAAAAGTACGTATACAAAACTAAACGGCTTCTACACACAAAAGGACTTGCAATCAAACTGGGTATTAACTGTCCAAGTAAACATTGTCTTACAGCGACACCTTGTGGTTGAAATAACCCGTCACAAGTGAACATTACAAACTCATTATTACGTAATAATACGCTGGTATTCGTACTCACATTTTTGATCACTGGTATTCTACAACCTAAAATGAAGAAAAACATAAAACTTTTGAATATTAGCAGTTTAAAAGAAAAGTACAATTGAAAACCTTTAGTTTTGTTGTTAAAATAGTTATAACAAGTTTAGTTTAATAGAAGCTTATTTTAATAAACCTAAATATGTTGAAACTAGACAACCTAAATAGTTGATATAAATTTATATTACTTGTGTATTGAAAAACAAAGATAATAATTTGATAAAATATTAAAAAGTAAAAAAAAAAACAGTTTGTTGTGCTTTTTAAGTTAAGACTTTACAAAATTGAAATTATTTTTTAAATTGCTTTACCGCAAATAAAATATAATTTAGATTTTAAAACGTTTTACAAGCTTTTACAGACATTACAGTTTATGAGGCAAATTAGGAAAATTAATTAGACCCTAAAACTTTTTAAATATAGAAATATTTAATTTAGAGAAGTCAACTTTAATCTGGAATTACCATAACAGCTTTTGTCTCTACTTTATTTATGACGTAGAGACAAAACTTTAGCATTTTTAACTTCTAAATTAATGAGAACTTTTGAAAACTTGTTGAAATCGTTCCTACCTGTTAGAAGCGCAATGATTCTTTCAAGTTGTTCGATTCTGGCTACCAGTTGTGCTGTAGTAACTGTTGATGTACCAGGTAAGATGTTACTACTTATAACTACATCCTGACCATTTATTTGTACCGGACGCGTTTCAACGAACACTAGTAGGATGAACATAGCTGCACATTTTGCCATAATGACTTTCTACTTGTTAAATTTTAAACAATGCTCTTGAAAACGTTGTTTGACTAGTTTTTAAATTTTGTCTGTATTTAAATTTTGGGCAAAAAATATAATACTGTAAAACACAAGTAAATCCATAAAACAAGTAATGAATAATGCTTTAAAATATCTTGAAAAATAAAGCTTTTGATATAATTCTTTAAAGAAAGGTATTTATGACAAGAAGGTAAACCTAACAGCATTAATTTTTTTAAATAAATTAAAATAATAAAATTGCTTTTGTTAAATAAAATTAAAATGCTTTAAAAAATCTAATAAACCACAAATTTTTACGTTCATATAGTATGTTATTTAATTTTATTTAAAAGATTAGCCAACTCATCTTTTAAAAAAATAAATTTTAGGTATAACTTTACAAGAAGACACAATACTTTTTAACAAAACCTTTAAAAAATATATTTTGGAAAACTTATCGAATTTAATGAAAGTATAAAAGTACATTTTTACTATTAAATTCTTTTAATCTAATTGAATGCATTGAAAACAACAGAGAAAAAAAGCTTGTATGTATAAATTTTGCAATTCACGATAACATTTATTTAGTTGCATATTTTGATTACAAAATAAAAACTACTGATAATGTTTATTGTACTGTTTTACTCTAAGATTCGACAAAAGTAACCTTTTTGTTTTTTATGTAAACGAGTACTTAATTAAAACTAGTTGTACTGAACGATACATAGCCATTAATCTTAAAAAAGATAAGAAAAATATTTAGTGGTCAATTCAAAAATGAAAAAAAAAGTAACAATTTAGAAGTTTACAACAAAGAATAAAAACAAGAATACTACTTTAAAGTTCTATTTGTGATAAGTGTCATAAACTATATAAACTTAAACTTATTCAGTTTTAGTAATAAAGCAGACAACATAAAGCATAATTGTAATACTGACAGATTAAGTATTCTACTTTCCCGTTATTATAAACAGTGCCGTTTTAAATTTAGAAGTTAACGGTACAGCAAAGGTTAAACCACACACTAGTACCTACCATACTATACATATTATCTTATTATATATAAATCAACATTATTCATTGTCCTGATATTGGCAGATAAAGTATTTAGCTTTCTCGTAATCGTAAACAGTCCCCTACGAGTCCCACTTCTTGCAACTCAACTGCAGGTACTTGTACTTTTTAGGGTAATTTTTGTACCAGTCAAATTCGAAATTGCTCATGTCCCTATTGTCGATTCTCTTCCACTCGAATGATGGGTTGTCTCTTAATATCCGATGTGAACGTACGACCTCGATATTCCAACTTGTTTGCATATTTTTCTAGTTAAAAACGTATTTTCATTGTAATAAAATTAGATATGGCTTACTATTAATTTTTTGCTTGTTTTGTTCTCAAAAAAACAATATAATAAAAATTATACATAAATCTGTGGATAAAATAAACTAATGAAATTATAAATCAGAATAATTTTTTGTACTATAATGCTTATTTTCTCAAATTTGAAATCAAAACAACGTTTATAAGTTTTATTTCATGTCCTTCTATGTGACGAAGCGATTAAACTGCTACAGATTAAAATATATATTTTTTGTAGTCAATATCGTTTGTATTGCAACTAGAAAGGTGTAAAATTAAGATAAAAAAAATTTCTTTTTAAGTATCTTTTAACTTGTCTTCATTAAAGATTGTTAAAATTAAGCTTTATGTGTTACAATACAAGATCAAAACGTGTTTTTGGCTCATTTGTTTGTATTTTTAGTAAAGACACGAAAGTATAAGATTTAAAAGTAAGTCTGTTAAGTCCTGGACAATAACTATATCTAATAAATGTACGACTCGATAACCGAAACGTTATTGTACACCAGATCCTTATACCAAGATTTTTGAGCGTTTTTTGTTATTCAAATATAAAAAAGTAGATTTCAAACTTTAAAACTTAGATTTTAAAATTGTAGTTAGCTGAATTTATTTAGCACTTTTTTGTTTTATGTTAAGGTGTCTACTGTTAACGTTCTAAAAGTGATTATTGCTTTGTTGTTTCTGTTTATATCAAAACCAGATATTTGTGAACATATAATAAAGACTTATGAAACAAAACTACTACAGACAAAGATGTTTAGTGTCTACAAAGCTTAAAGCTTCTTGTGCTTAAGACTAATGTCTGTAAATTTGATAATTCAAAAAACTTAACTTAAATTTACATACACAAAAACTGTCTAAAGCTACTAAATATTTTTTCAAAGCAAAAGATGATATTAACATATTCAAAAAATATTGTTAAGTCCGTTCATATTTTTTTTCTCTTAGTTTTTAGAAAGCTCGTCTGGTTTAATAAATACAATTTTAATGAAAAAGTGTTATCTTAAAAAAACTTTAATTTGTTAATGAAAAAGTAAAAATTATAACATACCATTTTACAAAAAAATTCAAGGGAAAAAATTTTACTTTTTATTTTTTGATAAATTAAAAATTATCAATGCAATGTCACTTACTATCTTCCTTCTTTCGTGTCTATTCCGTCCACGAGTAAATTTCCATGTATTCAGAAACACAGTTGGCCTGAGCATCATTCCAATTCAACCACTTTTTAACAAACACATAATTCAGTTGTTCTGACAAAAAATATTGTATAACAAGACTTCAATATAAAAATTTATACAAATATAAAGTTAAAAAAGTTGCTAGACTAATGTAATAAAAAATACTAATTAACTTTAAACTAACATTTTGATAAGCTCTAATTAACTGTAATACGTAATACATATAGTAACAAAAAATAATATAATATGTACTAATAATTACAATAAGTCTAACATATGTTTAAAAGGAGTATCAAAATTAATTTTCTTTGAATCAAGTTATTAATGTTCACAAGTTTTGTTTTGCTAGAAAAATTTGAAACGTTTAAAAATTTTGTAAAAATACTTTGTGATCTATCGAAAACACTACAAAAAACAAGAAAAAAATTAAGTAAAATGTTTTAATAACTATAAGTTTTATTCTTAGCTTTGACCTTAAAACAATTTACAGTTTTACTTTTTGGGTTATAATTGTAAATACTTTTTGAGGTTTTTTAAGAATTTAACAAATATTTATTGTATAATATCGCGATGCCCCCTTGAAAAACAAAGTAGAATATTTACTTTTAATAAACATGAAAACCACGAAGACTAAATTCATAATAACAAGTGCTAAATTATTCTATTTAAAAAAATAATTTCACAACAAAAAGTCATAACATCAATTTTTCTTGAAGGGCCTTTTACATTTTTTAAGAAAAATCCTATACAAGTTGATATCAAAATTTTAAAACAATATTAATTAACAAACTAACGGCTTCTACACACAAAAGGACTTGCAATCAAACTGGGTGTCAATTGTCCAAGTAAACATTGTCTTACAGCGATGCCTTGTGGTTGAAGTAAACCGTCACACGTGTACATCACGAACTCATTATTACGTAATAATAAGCTGGTGTTAGTACTCACACTTTCGATCACTGGTATTCTACAACCTGGAATTAAAAATATTTTAATGATTAATTGTGAATGAATAATGATAATGAATTTTGTATAAAGATGAAATATTACAGTAGACTTAATCAAAAGTTGATTTATCACAATACTCGAATTTAACAAAACTAAAAAAAGACCTGAGTGTAATTATAATTAACGTTTTTAAGTATTCCGTATGGTATAGGTCAAAAACCTTAACTGAATAATTAAGTTTTGTTTGTTTTCTAACTAATCACAAATATTTTACTTTAATATGTTAAAAACTCAAATAAAATTGAAAATATTGCTTGTTTTAACTTACTTGTAAGTAGCCCAACAATTCTTTCCATCTCTTCGACCCTAGCAACTAAACTGTTACTTACAAATTGACCATAACTCGGTACTATACTTATTTGAAAGCAAACAGTAAAAATAAACAGTATAGAATGCTTTGTCATTTAAATTCTTCTGGTTACTAAATATGGAAATGTTGACAAAATAATCTAGCTGTAGTTGTTAAAACTAAAATTTTATTAAACTAAAAAGTTTAAACATTTTTTTTAATTTAAAAACTCTACTTTATAATTAGTAGTTGGAAAAAGAAGTTAATTTTAAGTCTTATCATTTGTTCGATTGAAACAAAGCTGCAATAAACAAAATAAAACTTTAAGTTTACGGTAGCTTAAAAGTTAAAAGTACTTATAATATTAAGTTATTTATTTTAATTCCTAATTTAAAAGCTCTAATTCGTATTTTAAATCTTTACTGTATAGTTTTTACACAGTGACTCCATACAAAATCAAAAAATAATATTTTAAAATTTGTTTTGGTTACTTAAGTAATGTTAAATAATTAAAAAAAAAACTTTATTTTAGTCAATACTCTTCGAGACACTAGCTACAAATTACTGAACTAAGTGCTTATACTTTGCAGACCTACTAGACCGCCAGGGCTATATCAAATGCTGTTGTGCTGATTGATTTGTAAACCTAAGTTATTTAAGTTTTTAAACATATTGCAGTTAAAACTTTAATCACTAGATTTAAACTATAAACTGTCAACGGGTTTTTGATATCTTTTCAAAATAAAAATACCAAATGAGCTCACTGTAAAAATTTTATTTAGGATAACCTTTCTTTTATTTATAGTTATTTTTAATTATTCATACTAATTCATAAGAGTAATATTTTGTATTATAATCTTTTTAAATTAAACATAACTAACTTTATGCCAGAATTTGATAGTGTAAAGCTATGTCAACATTTATATAGCAAAACGGTTTGTGGCTATTCAAATTCCGTTTTCTTCGGAAATAAAAATAAATTTCTGAAACGCAAAACTTATAGTACTTAATGTTTAAGCTACTTTCAAATCAGCTACCAGTTACCGTTTGAGTATACCATCTACATTTAAACGTTAATCCGTATTGATTAAACGCAAACCCAAATTAAAGCTTATTTATATTTGCAAGCCAGCGTACTAAGTGGCACAGCTACCTTAATCATCATTAGTGTCTGTTATGCGGTATAAAAATATTATGTAAAACATTTTCTAATGTTGATTAACAAGAAGATTATTTGCGTTTTATGTAATTCGAATACAGCATTTTGATATACTGTTTTGTACATAAGTTTATTACGGATTATTTTTATTTGCATGTTAATTTTCGATAAACATAGGTTAAAGTTATTTTATAAAAACTACTGGTTTTTTACATTTTTTACATACTTAAGTTAAACAAGCAATGTTTTGTTTGTTCAAAGAAATTTTTTAGCCTAATATTTTTTTTTTCTTCTAATAAACTTTTTTGTAAACATGTTTGTACTTAGACTTGTTTATAGGTTGATAGTTTAATATCTTAAACAATTATATTAACTATAAACTTTGTAACACTTCAACAGTGTTGTTTTTCTTTCTTTTCTCTCAAAATATTCAAGCCACTAAAACTCAGTAACGTGCTTGTTTTGGTGAGTTAGTTTTTAGTGTCTTAGTGATAACGCCTTATTGCTTGCAAGTGTTGTGTTCGCATCGTACACTTGTACGATGGCGACTGTTTTTATATGAAATTTTGAACTAAAGTAGCTTATTTGTACAGTTTGTTTTATTGTGGTTATCGCGTTTTCTATTCATCGTAATACAGCTTTTTGTTTCTAAGACTCGATTTCTTTATATACTATTAGTTTAAGCATTCTAACAATGTTATTACTTTATTAGGCTAAGCTTAAATGATAGTCTAAGTTTGAATTTGCGTTTCATTAATTGACTTACCTAAACAACTTAGCTAAGTCAATTCTAAACATTTAAATAACCGTCACCGATATTGTTATAACGCGTTAAGTCATTTAATATCCAGGTTCGTGTAACTGAGTAACAACTAAGCATCGTGTGATCGGCAAATGGTGACCCGGACGTGATTCAAACTTCAAAGCGGTCATTTGATAACAGATACAATGATGTAAAAAATTTCTTTGCAAAATGCTAAACATAATAAAAATTTTAATTGAGTTAAGCGAAATTTTGAAATATCTGTGAAAATAATAATTTTGAAATTGTTACTTCATAAGATAATGACAATAACTATTTATTATTTTTTGAAATTAATTCAATATTTTTTTGTCTCATTTACAAAAGTTTACTCATAAAACTTAACGTGTAAACCTTGTATTTGTTCAAGATTTTTTTGCGTTAAAAATGTCTTTTGTAACTTTTGACAATTAAGTTTAGAAACTAAAATAATAATTTAAAAAAGTTTAGTCAAAATTTTTTAATCTCTAACATTAGGAAACCTTAATAGTTGCTCTACGATTAAGAACCTAAATAAAGTAATACTTGTAGTAAGTATATTATTGTATTATAACAAGATTACTGTATAAATGTATTAAAATTATTATAAAAATGTTATTTAACTCAAATTTCAAAAACTTTTTTACCTAATTTTACTCTACTTTTAAAAACAGAAGATTCTATATAATTTTCTACAGTTTATGAGTTTTTTATCTTTTGTATTCTTTAACATTGTTTTTAAATTTAATTCTAACTAGTTAGGTGAAATAACTACCTTAACCTTCAATATTAACAACACATAAAGTTTATTTTAAAATGACAAAAACAAAAAGAGACAAAGAGAACTAGTTAATCTATTATAATTCCTCAACACATTTTGGCATTGCAGACCACTTTCCATCAGATTGACATTTAATCACCTGAGGGCCGGCTCTGTTTGAAATAGATGTTATTGCTTTTTTGTAAAATAAAAAAAAATCTTTGATTTCTAAAGAATTTACGTTTCAGTCGATACTTTGTAAAGTTTGTAAGTATTCGAAAGCACTTTAAACCAAACTTTCTATTAAAACTAAACAAGATAGGTAGATGTAATTGCGCACAATAAACGCGTAAAAAAAGCTAGTTTAGCTAACAATCATAAGTTTAACACGTAAAAATAAAAACCTTGTAAATCCCGACTTGCAGAACACAGTGAGTTCCTCATTGTATCGGTAAGGTCTCGGTTCTTCAAGTATTGGCTGGTAGGGTCCCTCTAAAATCATGTGCTTCACGTTAGGGATGTCGTGGGGTTCTTGGCTGCATACTATCGGTTTGCATTCGGGTATTTCACCTACCCATTGACCATTTTCGCCGCAAACTGTTGTTTTGAGTTTTGCTTTGTTGATTTGTTATTTTTTGATAAATAAAACTATAGACTGTTTTATGATAATCTCCAAAGTAGTCTTTTTAAAACTAAAACTTGTGCTTTAAAATATATAAACTAAAATAAGTTAACTAATGAATGTTGTTTAATAATATAGGGATTGCAAGAACATTTGACGGTAAATTTTAAAACAATATTTTTTTATACTTCAATTTCACAGGTTTAAAAAGAGGTAAACTTTAAGACTTAAGTTTTTGAACAACTTAATTAAACTATTTTGCTGTATTTGTAACAAAGTTATCAGATTTTTAAAATAATTTTTAGGACGGCTTTTTCCAAACTTAACTTTTGAGTTGTATAGTATAATAACTGTTATTTAATTTCAATATTCAAAATAAACATCTACTTTTTTTTTACTAACCAACAGTGTTTGTTTCGTTACTAATTTCGAACCCACTCTCACAAGAGTAAGTGGCAACGCTGCCTATCTTTTTTTCAACTGAATTGCCAACATTCACTTTTCCGTAATTTGGCAAAACTGGGGAATTTTTGCATTTTATCGCTTCGCATGTAGGTGTGGGATTTGACCACTTTCCTGCAATAAAATTATAATGAACATTAATTTTTTAACTTTATCTAAAAAATGATAACTATGTTTTTTTAGTTGAAAATGAAGACTTATTTGAAACCATATATAAGTTTGTCTAATGTCAAAGCATTTATATGTGCTTAAAATGAGTATCTTTACAAATCTTTGAGCATTCAGGCTCTATTTACAAAGATGAAAAACTAAGTAGTTTTTATTGTGGAAGAGACAGTGTTAACATAGAAAATACTAATTAGTCATGCTTTTGTGAATTTTTTAGAATTTAGTATATAAAAAGATAAAAAAAGCAACTTATTGCATAAAACGATTAATTTTATCAAGTTTTTTCGATTTATTGAAAACTAACCATATTTCAAACAAGTTGCTTCGCTTTCGCCATTCAACTTGAATCCTTTTTCGCAGGAATACTTCATAACACCTCCTTGTTTAAAGCTCTGACCTTCTATCGTTCCATCCACTATGTAACCAGGTGAAGG